>NC_054747.1:23742732-24042732 GCF_018143015.1 Lytechinus variegatus | reverse complement strand
TCAAGCCAAGGACTGAAAATCATGTGTTAAAGAAAACTCCATTTCTCTTTGTTTGTTTAAACCTCCATTGTTATTTGAGCCATGGAGGGAGTTTTTTTTTTTACTGTTTAAGAGTTTTCAATAGGTGATTCCTCAACTTAGACCAAACCAGTCAGTAGGAGCTAAATATCCTTTATGAGAGGATGCAGAAAACAGCATCTTGATCATGACTTAAGGTGGTGTCACACCTTGGCGTTTTAGACAGCGTATGCCCGACGTATCAAAATTTCTCTAAAACGTCGGCATACGCTGAACTTTGATTTTTTTTCAACTCTGGGCGTATACTTAGCGTATTCATAACGAGTTGGACGTATACATAACGTATTAGTAACTTATATCGAACGCTTCGTTAACTTATAAGTAACGTATTCCAACGAATGCCTTGCATATTGCTGGCGTACTCAACTTATGCCCTACGATAGCCTAACTTACGCATAGCGCGCGGCAGCGTATCGCTGACGAACACGTGTCGTAGCCTATAAAAAGGCTGCCGCTCGACTATTCAAATCATAACCGCACGATGCATCACCGTATCAACACCACCGCCATGCCGAAGAAAACTCCTGTGAACCCCACCTTTATATACCAATTCCTATAAACGTTGTCAATACGCCATTATACGGTAGCTGTAAGTTATAAACACGTTCAGTAAGTTTTGTGGTCGTCCGGAGCACGTCTTCATTCGTCAATATACGTTGGAGTTAAGTTACACATACGTTCAAAGCACGTTACTCATAGGTTAGAAGTAAGTTTTAGGGTACGCTGGACATTATCTCGACGTACATCGACTTATGAGTAACTTACGAGTAACGTGTATCAACGATCGCGTAACTTGCCTACAACTTATGGCCCGCGTATGCGGGACGTATGAGCCATACGCTGGCATACGTCGAAAAATTTTGCGCTTGCACAAAATTTTTCGACGACCTCGCCGTATGACGACGTATACCAGCGTGTTTTAGCGTACTCTTAACGTATGCAAAACTTACCCGTAACGTATTCGACGTACGCCAGCGTATTCGCCAAATTCCTCATACGTCGGGCATACGCTGTCTAAAACGCCAAGGTGTGACAGCGCCTTTACATATTCTACATGAATTCTATTTGACTGGATTTAATTATGAAATAGAATAGAAGTCAATAATGATATCAATTCTGAAATGTATGGTTTTGAAAATGATGTCAGTGTAAGGGTAATATTTCTGGTGTTTCCACTTTGTTTTAAAAACTGTTGTTTAAAAAAAAAGAAATGTAATCAAAAATCAGATAAAAAAAATATTTAAATCAAATAAATCTTATTCTCTAAACAAAAAAATGCCAACCTTGTGCTTCTTGAATAAATGCAAAAACTCTCAAACAATATAGATGAACAAATGAAGGAGGTAGCAATTAGCAATATACTCTCAACTAAAACGACCTTATTTCACTACCATTTATCAGGGTTTTTATTGTTGTAAATGCAACATTGTGTAAAAATTTCTGTTCCTGAATGCCTCAAGCTTAAAAAAAGGGGAAAATCACTTACTTTCTTAGTTCTTTATTTGATCTTTTATGGGCATCCGGTCCAGTTTAACCTTTCGCAGTCTTGGTTGAAAAATACTCCACACCACATAATGCATCAAAGATCCCATGAATGATAATGTACATGTCTATGAGATACACAACATGTACCAGTCACAATTCTTTGACTCGCTATTACATGTTAAAACCAGAGAATGTTAGATTCAGTGGACTGTATCTATTGTTCTCTCTTTTTAACAGGTAATATTGAGTTAAAGAATTGTACCACTGCCAATGTCTGCTTCCTTTTTTTTTTTACTTTTGCTTTTGACTGAGTGGAATTTGTGCAGTGCCCTTTTAAACTTTGATCAGTTTCTTTTGTCAGTTTACATTGAACTTGGGGGTGATCAAATGCTGTTCATCTCCTAGGGTTTTTTAGAGTACAATGTATCATTAGTACACTGTAAGCCAAATATATTTCCAGGTCTATTGAGTAAAAAAAAGCTCGACATCTCACAAATCCCCAATTTAAGAAAAAAATATAGCGCAGCTTTTATGGAGTTATTCAGCTGCGCTTGTTCAGAGCTTTTTTTACTTATGTCTACACAGCATATTTTCTTAACTTACGAGATATGTTTTTAATTTTGATTTGAAGAGAGTCAAGGATGGAGAGGCAGACTACTCCATAGTTTTGCGGCAGAAAATGCAAATGCACTATTAGATATCGCAATAATGTATGTCATGAACGCATAATCATACATGACTGGAAAGAGTATCTTCTCCCAAATAATTTGATACCATATGCAGTGTGTCTTCACGCTTCGATGATAAGTAGGTATTCTTTGCAGTGATGTAAATTTTGATTTGCGCCAAAGTAACGCACGACTACAATTATTGAACCCCAGATGCCAATGATGTCATAATCCTACATGAGTTAGCAAATCTATTTGGAACTCCCTTTTCAATGGAATTGCCTTGAGAATTGATACAAAGAAGTGTTTGTTAAAGACTTATAATGTAATTAAATTACTAAAAAAGTGTATTGAAATTTATTTTGATGTAACCCTGGATTCATTCACTGCAGTCATGCCTTTGGCACAAATCAAAATTTACATCAATGAAAAGAATACCTCGTGATCACCTGTTAACACATATGGCATAAATATGGTCTCAAATTATTTGGGAGAACATACTCTTTCAGGTGATATACAATAATTATCTGTTGATTACATATTTTTTCCTTTTTAATAATTGTTTTTATTCACAGTTTTCCCTTCAATAATTTAGAGGGATTATTTGCCATGACATAAGTTTCAATTTTTCTATACATGAAAGTAAGGCACAACTGCAATATATGAATTCAACCAATGAGTAATAATCATACAACTTCATTGCAAAATATATCTGTGCTGGAGATAAGCCTCTTCACGAATATATTTCTATTGTGTTAGAGATCACCCTGTTCATATTTAATGATTGTGTTAGAGAATACCCTGTTCATATTGTTTTATAATGGTTTAGAAAATTCCCAGATCATCTATTCCATTATTGTTTAGTTTACCCTGTTCATATATTTGTATTGTGTTAGAGATTGTACCCTATTCATATTTTTATAATGTGTTAGAGATTTCCCTATTCATATATTTATTATACAGATATTGACTAATGGGGTGTGTAATATAAACATTCTTTGGACCGCCGGATTTGTATTTTCCCGAGGGGTTATATTTTCCCGAAGCGCGCAGCGCTGAGGGAAAATATGATTACGAGGGAAAATATTAATCCTTCAGGTGGTCCAAAGAATGTTTTTTTTTACACATCCCATCAGTCAATATCTATTATATTAGATAGCTTCTAATGATGAAAATAAAGTTAGGCCTAATGATGCGTGCAGCATGTTAATGAAATTCACAGTGATTGAACTGGTATAGATCTATAGATATCTTAGTAACGTCAGCCTAACGCAGTGAATGACCCTTTTCTATTCAAATCAACTTTGTTTAGGCCTAGCCCTAGATCTAAATCCAAGTTCGAGCCCAGACCAGGTCCAGGACCCAAGGCAGGCCGATAATGCATGGTAACATCTAATCCACAAGAGGGCGCCATACACGTAGAAAAATATGTTCACGGACCGGTTGGTCAATATATTCATCGAAGGTGGACCGGTTGGGAAAATACATTGATTTTGATCATATCACGTGACGCGCTATGGACCAATCGCGCTTGGCTATCTGTCTTGGCTATCTAATATATTGTGTTAGAGAATGCCCTGTTCATATTTTTATATTGTATTAAAGATTGCCCTGTTCATATTTTGATATTGTGTTAGGGATTGCACCATTCATCTCTTTATATTGTGTTAGATATTGCCCTGTTCATATCATTATATTGTGTTAGAGGATACCCTGTTCATATCTTTATATTGTGTTAGAGGATACCCTGTTCATTTATTTATATTATGTTAGAAAATGCCCTGTTCATATCTTTATATTATGCAAGACAATGCCCTGTTCATATCTTTATATTGTGTTAGAGATTGCCCTGTTCATATTTTGATATTGTGTTAGGGATTACCCTGTTCATATTGTGTTAGTGGATGCCCTGTTCATATCTTTATATTGTATTAGAGATTGCGCTGCTCACATTCTCAATATTTTCTTGTACTATTCCAGAGAGCGTAACATGAACACGTTTGTATTGAGACCTCACTGCGGTGAAGCCGGCCCAGTCCATCATTTAGTCACGTCCTTCATGCTAGCGCAGAACATCTCACATGGCTTGCTTCTCAGAAAGGTATAAACAAGAAGAAAAGTTATTGGGAAGTAATAATAATGATAAACCTCAATTTCTATAGTGCAGCTATTATCTGAATATATTCAGTTGTGCTTATACCTCGGTCACATTTGCTCTACGGCGGCTGTACGGCGAGTCGAAAACAGCCGTTACAACATTTTTTGGTACCAGACTCATGTATATGTTTTGAATGAAATTGAATAAAACGGCTGTATTCGACTCGCCATACGTCCACCATAGAGCAAACGTGACTCAGGTATTACATGTACTTAGAGCTTTTCTTACTTAATTTTACTTACATGTATGCACACGGCAATGTTCGTAATGAAAAAGGTTTCAGTTTCAATTTGAAGATAGACAGAGTTGGTGAGCTTCCTATGTGAATTGACAGGCTATTCCATAGTTTGGTGGTGATGTAGACCTGTGTATTCTTAAATACCCATAGGCATAATTTGAGCAGGCAACAGTCTTTACTATTGCCCTCCTCAAAAGAATAACCAATATCACTGACTGCATATTAATTTGGGTAATGGTAGAAATTATTACCTACTATTTTCCCTCAACATTCTGTCTAGATGGAGGGGGGATAGAAGGCCTATAGTCTCTAGGTCACTTTGGGCAATATTTTACTATTGCCCTCATGAGCAGTCAATATTTATGTAATAACATTTTATCCAATCATCTAGCGTAGTTATTAAGCAAAGATTTGATCATTAAATAGCGTCCATTGCTTGACAAAATGTTTCACTCTTTAAAATCATATATTCATTCCCGGTACATCCTTTCCTCCCTTTTGTGATTTTTTCTGATTTTGTTTTGTTATTTTCTCTTTACCCAGTCTCCAGTGTTGCAGTACCTGTACTTCCTGAGTCAGATTGGGATCGCTATGTCGCCTCTGAGCAACAATTCTCTCTTCCTCAACTACCATCGCAACCCACTCCCAGAATTCCATGCGCGTGGTCTCTGCGTCTCCATCTCCACCGACGACCCTCTTCAGTTCCATTTCACAAAGGTATGATCAACAAACATCAGGGGCCCGTTTCATAGTTTAGTTTAATTTAGTTTACTCCAACGATGTCGTAGGACGAAGCCTGTTCATCGATCAAAGTAGAAATTCTATTGCTGCTCTCCTTCAGACAAAATTAGATGCGCTACTTATGTTGGCATGGAGGGGTGGCAGGGGTATCGTAGACAGTGAAAAATTCCATGGAAACACAAAAGAAACGAAAATTACTCAAAGTCATTGGCAATCTTCTCCCAATACTTATCCAGTCTATTCTTAAAAGCAATCACTGAACAAGCAGTAACTTCATCTTCTGGGAGACTGTTCCACACATCTATCACTCGGTTAGCAAAGAAAAACTTACGCACATCAAGACGCGAATATCTTTTCTCTAGCTTTAAGGAATGACCACGCGTTTTACCACCATGTCTCAGATAGAAAAGTTCGGAACTTGAATCATAGTAACCATGCAGATATTTGTAGACATCAATCATGTCACCTCTTTTACGTCGGTGACTGAGTGATGGCAATTTCAGGAGGCGAAGATTTCAGAGTATGATAGGTGCTTAATACCTGGGATCAATTTAGTAAAGGAACTTGCAACTGTTATAACTTTGCCATTATGGCAACTACCATGGTAACCTTGATTCTGATTGGCTGCCGAGCCCTGTTACCATGGTAGTTGCCATTGTAGCAAAGTTACAACAGTTGCAAGTTCTTTATGAAATGGGCCCTAGATCAGGGGGAGGGGGGGGGGGTCTTTTACAAAGATGTAGGTGTGACTTATCGTCATACTTAATGTGGACAGCACATGTTATTTAATCTGATTGATGGATATTCAATAGTGAGTAAATTGCTAATTTGTATCTTGCCAACTCATCCATTCATCACATGTTCTGCCTTTATTTACTTTCATTAACTCGTACATTAGCTGGTGACAGAACTTTTACGGTGTCAGCTTCAAAATCCTGGAACAACCTGCCACTAATAATTAGACAGTCTCCATCATTAGCAATCTTCAAAAAGTCATTAAAAACTCATCTTTTTCATACTTTGTAGTTTTTTAAAATATTACATCTTATTCATTGTAAGCGCTTTGGGCCTAATGTTAAAAGCGCAGTACAAATAATAAGTAATAATAATAATAATGCCATTCCGTACATCATTATTTCATCTAACAACCATTTAGTCCAGTAACCATTTGGTCCAATTTTCACGTCATCTAATCACCAGTCCATCTACGACTATTTTGTCTCATACCCATTTTATTTTCATTCATTTTGCCCAATTAACACTTAGTCCAATTAGACCAAATGGTATGTAGACTAAATGACTATTGGACCAACTGGTTTGTAGCTGTCACGGTGAGTAGACGGAATGACAATTACACCATGTGGATGGTTGATGAACTGATGGTAGACCAAATGATAGTAGATGATTTGGTAATTGGACGAATTGGCATTATACCAATTGAGAGTAAACCCGACAGTGCATAGCTCAGGATCTGACCAATGCAGTGATGCGTTTGTTACAGCATCCAATTATAAATTTAAATGTGACTCTAATTGAGTGTTGCAAGAAACTTGCAATTGATTGCAAGTCAATTTTAGATCATGAAATCAATCATAAGTCATGCGATTGATTGCAAATTTACTATTTGTTGCTTGTCTGCTTCTTGGATCAACAAGAGTAAATCTAGTTGATTTATATACTGTAAAATTGATCCGTCTTGTAAATTTGCAACTGAAATTTGCATGTTTGAGGAATTTCTTCCTGCTGGTACCTATTTACCTCACCTGGGTTGAGTGCTTGTCCATGCTTATTTTCTTTTCTGCTATATTTCTAGGAACCTTTGATGGAGGAATATAGTATTGCAGTACAGGTCTGGAAGCTTACTACATGTGATATGTGTGAACTGGCCCGTAACAGTGTCGTCATGAGTGGATTCGATGCCGAGGTGGGTTATTATGTAATATTATGCATGAGTTTCAGGTGGGAACTTTTTCAAACCTGGGAGTCAGACATAAATCATGATGTGCGACTTTCTCTCAAGGATAGAAATGCAACAAATCTACCACAATACTCCATTTGGATTTGATTTGAATTCAGTGATCAGGGCCACATCTTACAAAGAGACACGATCGATCCAATCAGTTGCAACTCTATAGAAATCCAACAGTGTCATAACTTTCTACAGGAAATTTGCAAAATGTCCTCTAGAACACAACAAATTGTCAGGAAATTGATGAATTTATAAGTATACATCATATCTAGAATTTTTTTTTTGAACAAACATGCATTTTATATGTTGACGTTGCTGGCCATCGATAGTTGCGATTGATTGGATCAATCGCAAATCTTAGTAAGACAGGCCCCAGTTATCATTCAATATGACAATTATATACAAATCAGCAATCCCATGAGTATGCGTACATGTACATGTATCTGGCAATTTATCTGTGGGAAAAAACGATGTCTGTTTTCTACTCATTGTGAAAGGCATCAATTCTCTTGAAATTCAAGGCTTTAGCAATCATAAGTAAGAATGTAGAAAATTGGGATAGGACATAGAGTTCGGGAAATAATCATTGGACCACTTTTCAATCAAGCTCCTATACAATATGGCCTAATAATTCTAAGCCATATGAAAATGTTTAGTTTTTGGAATTCGCACAATTATATATTATCAATGTCAATATTGTTAATATGTTATGTGTCTTAAGATCTATGTAATTTAGTGATCAATGATCATGATGTTATGTTTTACTTTTGGGTTGTTTTCTCTGAGGGAGCACCTTGTTCAACAAGCGTAAGCTTCTTGAGGCGCTGCCCATTAGTTATTCCTTGCACATTTTGTACTGCCACATTAAATGAAATGAATTTAACGGAATGTCATATTGTACAAACTTGGTATTGATTGATCGTTTTATTTTCTAAACTGTGGCCCATATCACTGAAGTCAAGTTTAACTCAGACCATGGTCTAACTCTGTGCTAAAATAATGGGGAGCCAAAAATTCAAAAATTCTGTTTCTCTTATGTTAACTATTTTGTTTCCTGTTGCTTTCATAATAAAGTAAAATACATTCAGTACTCATTCCCAGACAATTATGAATAATTTGAGTGTCAAATGAATTATAAATTGAATGTGTACTGTTAGGGATTTGTGTTTCACTTGGCTAACCATGGTTAAACCACAACTTCAAACCAGGGTTTAATGTAAACCTGAGTTCAGAATACGGTCCTCTGTCTTTCAAGCTAAGGACCATGATCATTGTGAGAAAGTACTGGCTGTTAATGAAATGATTGGATGTATGTGTACAAGTCTGTTTACTTAATGGAATAATGATATTGTCAATATGTTTATATGAACATGGTATTGGAAGGATTGATTCATCTGTTCCGATTTCTCTACTTTGTCTTCTAGACTAAGGACCATTGGCTTGGTCCAAACCATCGCAAGGAAGGACCCGCCGGTAACGAAATCACCCGTACCAATGTACCCGACATCAGGGTTGCGTTCCGACACGAGACGCTCTGTGGTGAGCTCTTGACGATCTGCAGAGCAGCCCAGGATCAGAGTGAACATCTTACACCATTGCCAAAGAAGCTGTAGATAATAGGACGGGACGTGACTAGGACGGGCTCTAACAAAGAAGTTTGAGGTCAAGAGAGCTAAGAGAGGGTTGAGTCAGTTCCCTCATAGAAGTTTTGGATCAAGAGCACCGTGTTGAGCACCTTGTCAAGAAGTCTGAGCCACGTCTTTCCCGCGGAAATCCTGCAAGTGGCTCTTAGTTACCACTCATTGCATTACATCATGGACAACACTATGGGTAATGAAGGAAAGCATATCCTCTACCCCTAAAAAATGCTGCACAGATTTTTGACTTTAGTTACTTTAGATTAGTAGCGCTGATCAATGCTTGGATTGGCTCCTACAAAGAAATATTAGGTATAGAGAGCCAAGAGAGTGTTGAGTCAGTTCTGCCAAAGTAGCTTTAGATTAGGAGGGCTGATAGAGTTGGATTGGTGCTTCCAAATCAGTTACGGATTGCAGGCGAATCCTGGAAAGGCTTGCAAAGAAGTTTTAGGTAAAGAGTGGAAATGACAGTGAATAGACCAGTTCGTAGTTACTTCATGGACAATTTTGGTCAAATGACTTTTCATTTCTTTCATTTCAAAGCAAGATATTACGTAAGCTTGCCTTACATAGCAGGATGAAGAAATTTAATAGACCAGGTGACTAGAATAGCACACAAATGAACACTTAATGAAGATATTTGTTGCATTTCTACTTTGAATGCATATCTTAGCATGTTGCACAATGTACTTTGCAAACTGTGAAATACCAGTCGTCCGTGGAATCAAGACGTCAAAGTTGGTGCTTATCTCATTAGATTTAAAAGCACCATGTCACTTTAGTGCAAATGACCTTCTTCTTCTGATCATGCGTAGAATCTTTTGATCATGCGCAGAAAGGAACTACGAACTGGCTTATAGCATGCTGTTTTGTAGCTGTTTGCTAGCTCTTTTGAAAACGGCTAGAAAACAGCAAATTATGTCCACATAAATGTGTCCATGGTGTGCATAAAAGGGGTATGAAATTTTGTCCATTTTGTGCAGCTTTTCTCAGTGTGAAAAGAGGGTTGACTCAGTTCTCTCTAGAAGTTTCGGTTCAGGGAGCCTGCGAGCAGTACAAGACCATGGCCCTGAATTGCTGAGTTTTGCAATGGTTTGCAGATATGCAAGTGTTCATGTGACAATGATGTTGAACCAGCCTAAAAATACATTTCTTTTATATTAGCCTCATGGCTATCTTAACAGCAATTCATCACCAATGACTGTTTTAATAGACATCATGCATATGACATAATAATCTCACAGCGCCCTCCCTCAGAGGATATAGTAATACATGTAAACAAAGTTGCCAGAGATTCGCCAACTGCAGATCACCAATGCATGCAAGGCAATGGATTCAGCCTCTAAGATGGTGGTGTGATGTTGTCAATGCATGTGATCTATAGACATCTTATTTTCATCTGACTTTGTTGAAGTCATCATGTTTTTGTCACATTTTGAAATCTATTTGATATTTGCAATTATTGTTGCACTTGCTAAATGTACTTAGTTATTTCATTCCATTTTCAAAACATGCACTTTTGTGATGAAATTTTATTACTGTATACACTGTATTTTATGTCCCCATATTTTCACGATTTTGCTACCAGATGGCAAATTCGCAACTGTATATATTTTTCCCAAATTTCTTGTATTTTCATTCTCTTTGTAGATAAATATCATGAAAATTTTGTGTTCTGTAAGTCACAAAATTTACAATAATAAAAACCACCAAAAAATGTTTAGCATATGAGAGTCTGTTTGGCCACACATATCTTTTACACTGCCTTTTAATTTATCTCTTTATGCTCCTATGGTTGAAACCACTCTTTAGTTTGTATCTCGTTTATCTCACAGCATCATTGTATCAACCTTGTCAGCACAAATAGTGAACATCATTTTCTTATCCATAGGCTGCTATGTGCTCGCGAAAGGTGACATGTCATTTGGTCCGGCGACAAATGCTCCAGGCTTTATTTCATCTAAGATAAAGGGTTAGTGTTGCAAGGGGGATTTATGTTAGGTTTAGGGTTAAGTTTAGGATAGGGTTTAGGGTCAATTTGGGTTGAAATTGGTCATTCCATTGGTGTGTGGACTTTACAACGGAGCAATTGTTGCCGGAGCAAATGTCACGGAATCGTGAGCAAAGCACATGTATCTGAGAGATCTCAGCAAGGTTTTCTAATGCAGGGTTATGTAAAATACATTAAAGGTAAATGCTAGTTTTGGTAACGATATCAAAATGAGTTTGTACAGAATCCAATGAAATGACCACCAAAGTGTCTCTTTGTATAAATAAAATGCATGTTCCAAAGGATTCTGGAAGAAATTGTGTAATTGCTGAGAAATCAGCAAATAAGCACAGGATTCGGGTAGGGCGTCGGGCCCTATGCTCTAAGCAATAATTATACATTGTCCCACGTGCGCTTATCTGTGTTGGGGATCTTCGGTGTGAACATTTTTCAGCGTAGATTTCAAGATTTCACAAAGTTCAGTTAAGTTAATTGTACCAGATCTAGATCCTCGATGATATACTGACAATTAAGCCTTGTTTTACAGACTTTCTCATGAAATCAGTGTTTACTGCAACTACTGGAATTTCTCTATAATACCAAATAATCACAAAATGTCTCTCATGTGTTATCTGCTAGAATGACTAGCATTCTTCTCATGAGTGCAAAAGCGCTCTTAACCTGTAGTGCACCATCACAAAATAGTTAAAGAAAACAAAATTCAAGTATCACATGTAATCTGCTAGAATGACCAGCATGTTCCTCTTATCCTAATAGTGCAAACTTGCTCTTATATCTAGCAAACTATTATTAATACTATAAGATGGTAATTTTGTCACACATAGTCCGCTAGAATGACTGGCGTTCAGTTCTCTCCTTGAGTTCTGGTATCTTTCGTTGTGTTTGCAAACTTGCCCTATATTTTGCAAAGATTCGATTTCAGAGTACACAGCTGTAGATTCTGTGTTACAGGCACATATCAACTTGTGAAGATGCACAGTATGCTTTTAAGTATTTTGATGACATATTAACAATCATCAAGCATGTGTAGTTCAGGGAATGCATTGAAGATTTGATTGAAAGACAGTAAATGGTGACAATGAAGCTGCAAACGGAAGTAGACATCCCGCGCATAGTACAATTTCTGCCAGATATTAAAGCGTGTCAGAGAAGTATTAAAATCTAAGCCTACCTATCGTGGCAATTAAATGTTGGTTACATGTAGATTAAACAGAAAGAAAACAAATGTCACATTATTAAAACTTTTCCGCAATTTCTGTTGTAGAGGATACATGAAATTGAAGTTAAAGGATTGAATGATGGAGTGTTTAGTTATCTTAAAATTGAAATAAAGAACAGCATGATTTGATGGTGCTATGAATTCATTGTTTGGACAAGTTCCATAGAGTTTGATTCACAGTAACATGAATAAATCATTAGTGCTATTTGTAGCTGAAATGCTCTTTAATGCTAATGCTGTATCATAGAGGTGTATGTGTGGAATTGGTTCCATGTTATTTTTATGTATGAGAAACAAAATTGTGTAGAAATTGCAGGGTTTTCTACGGCCACTCAAAATGCTTTGCCAACTTATTATGATATCCCATCATTACATAATGGTGCTAGTATTAGGCAGACTTCCCCATTTTCCCATTTTTTCTGTTTTCTTTTATACTTTCTATAAAATACTTGAATAACAAGTTTATTATACATGTAGATTATTTTGTATTTCATCCCCTACATGCATGTATACATGACACTTGACAGCAGTCAAATTCCAGTAGAAAGAAAATGAAATGATATCCACAAAAATGACTGGTAAAGAGGGCAATAGTAAAAACTATTGCCCCAAACTGATTTGAGACCATATGTAGGTATGTTGCAAAAAAATAAATCTCAGAAATAAGGTGTTTTCTTCATGGCATCATTTAGAGAAAACAGAATTGCGCATGCATTTGCACATGGAAGTGCCCCAAAACACTCCCCAAAATAACAGACGCCGCCGAAACAGGGACATAAAAAACATCTTTAGCGTCAGTAGATTTCATTCAAATTTCACCACAATATAGTTTAAATGTTTCTCTATCGGAATGAATACATTTTAGAGTGGTATGATACCTGTAAATGTGAATAGCAAGAGGTTGAAAGCAAGGCCAAAGTTCCAGTAGCACACAGAGTCGCAAGATTAGCAAGTGAGAATTTTTTTCAAGTCTATATAGCTGCCATAAACATTCAACTACGTAAAAACAATGATGCAATGGGGAATAACTTTTCCTTGGACATACAAAAACAATACAAAGCAATGTCTCCACAGTCGCCCTGCAATTCTAGCCAGCACACTCAATGCCTCATTCAGAATGCACCTAGAGGGCGCTTTTGCAACATACCTACTATATGCCTACTATTTTCGCCCAAGACCAAAGATCGAGGGAATATATCAGGTCTGCAGTCTCAAGATCATTAATGGGTTACAGATTTTACTTATTGCATGAATAAAAGAGAAGTCAATATCTGTTTTATATACCAATTTTCTTATGAGCAGGGCATTAGCAAAAACTATTGCTCTGCTCAAATCATGCAAATTGGTATTTAATATTTTACTCTATTGATCTTATCCTTCAAGCTAAGCATTGACCTTGCCTGCAAAAGAAGGTCAAAGCTAATAAAAGTTAGATAGCCGAAGCATGTGCCTTGTCTAAAAAAACATATATATATATATATTTGCAATGATTATGTGCCATACAAAGTAGTATTTTTCATCCACTAGCGATAGAAATTTGTACATGTTAGAGATTCCTGTGGTAGTAATGTAATGAGACAGTAATGTCGTCTGTAAATAAAATTGTGAACTGCGGGTCGAGCATTGAATATATAATCTAGTTCGTTGATAAATGGATAGATGTTCGTTTGTGTGATCACATCGTCCAGATCCCAGCTTTGCTCTTGTGGTCTTTGCTTTTTTCCGAACAAAATTTGTTTATTTAGGAGCAATTGAAATATGATTGTATGTGGTATTAATATAAAATAGCTTTACATTGATATATCAGTATACATATAGCAGAGTACTGCTAACTTTATTCGGCTTTACATTTCCATTTTAAAAGATTTGTTTAGAAATAAGAGCACTGTGGTATTTGTTCTTAATCTATATATTTGATTGAAATTGTGTTGTATTGATTTATCAAATGCTGTACAGTTATAAGTGTGAAATCATTCAAGAAGTTAATATATATCTGTGTCATGTGTGAGATGAGGTGATATTGAAATCCGATCATAATTTATTGAAATATATTTTTTAACAAGTTGTAAAGTGAAATGAACCTGATATGTATAATGGAGGCATATGACTGATGTCATAAATTAATTGTAAATACAGTTTATGTACTTCATTATATGATAAACATAGTGTTTATGTAGCTAATATATTGATATCTTCTTATTCTTCTATTTCCTCCTCTTTTCTTCTATTCCATCATCCTCCTTTTCTTCTTCCCCCTCTCTTCTTCTTCCTCTTCAATTTCCTATTCTTTTTGTTGTTCTGTTTATTATTAATATATTATTATTATCATTATTATTAATATCAATTTTGTTATTATCATTATTAATATCATTATTTGTATTAATTTTTATTATTATTGTTCATTATTATTAATATTATCATTATTATTTGTATTTTAATTTTGTTTATAATTGTTATCGACATGTTAATTATGCTTATAATTGTTTCATTATTAAGCTTCAGTACAATATTATCAGAATTCACTACAAATTAAAGGGTTGTTTATTAAAACCCATCAATTGTATTCTGCCAAAATCATATTTCTTTTGTTAAATGCATCAAAGATATATTTAAAAAAATCATCAATATAGGTCAATACAAATACACTACAAGTTATTTATGTCAACATTATTCTTATTCAGGAATTTCCTGATCTTTAGAAAGTTATAATAGAATTATCATCTTTTGTTATGTATAAAGGCTTTTTATTTGTAAAGAAATTAAAAAAAAATTATTAATTGGTTGTTTAATGATGATTAGGAAGCATAACTGTTGGTAAAGTAGATTCCATGTGCCTCCTTTAGGTTCAATTCATGTTCATTTTATTTCATTCTCTAAGATATCCCCCCTTTTTAAGTTTGTTATTATTAACTTTAGAAGGTGTATATAGTTTCTGATAGAAAATCAATTCCTCTCTATCCATAGCAATTTTTTGTGATGACATACTTTCCAATCTTATGGTTGTGTACCAGTAATGATAATTAAAGTATTTTGAAATAGAGGCACTGCAAATATCCATCATGTATATTAATAGATAAGAGGCAAAGATGACAATTTTCAGCTTGATATATGTGTGTTCAATGTGATATTTTCAGAATATGTAAATGGGGTATGTATGCACGGGAGGAGGGGAGTTGAAAATTTTTAGTTTTGACGAGACCGTGCAGTTGAAACCTTGAAATCATACCTAGTTTTAAGGGAAATTTTAGAACAAAATGGGACCCATTATTCAGGATTTTCTCCAAGAAAGAGACCCATGTACAAGGATACCTACCAGTTTGCAAGCCACCCCCCAAAAAGGCCATCACTCAAGATTGAAAGGGGGGGGGGGGGTATGTTGCAGGTTTATCCAGCTCAAACCCATGCACATACACAAATGCCAATATATTTGAATATCCCCACCCCTCGGGGGCTTGCTCCCCTGCCTACAGCGGCCACTGTCATTATTTTGCTATTAACAATAAACTGAATATGGGAACGACCCAAACCCACTTTTTGGACAAATTCTGCTAAACGTAGGTAATTGTTTAGTAACATCTTGTGTTTGATTCTTGTCACGATATTCCACAAATAATTGCTCTGAAATGAATTAAAAATTGACCAAATTTTCATCAGGCATACACAAACTCATTAAGTTTTTTCTTGATTTACTTTGAAAGAATCATATGCATTTACTTGACTCATTATTTCATCTATATACAGGCTGTCAGATATAAAGTCAATCTTAATGGTGTACACAGCATTATTTTTATGGTCTGTTTTATGAAGGATAAGTTATTTTTATGAATTTTTAAGCAGTATGTTTATGATGTTATTTTTGAAAAGAGAGTTATGTTCATGGATTGTTTTTAATAGATTATTTTGAGGAGCTTTAAGTCCTATTCATAGGATTATGTCAGATACTGTATCTTTTGAGACTCCATGCTTTGGTGAATGCATACTAACATGTTTTGTTTTTAGCAATGACTCTTGCAGCTTATAGATAAATTTGTGTCTGATTGAGTTACGATTGATCTAACTGATCTGAAACTATGGAAAGCCATCCATACCATAATCTTTTGTACAGGAAATTTGCACAATTTCTTTTAATAAACAAAGAGAAACACACTGAGTCTTCAAGAGAACAATGAATACATGAATATACATCGTATCTAGAAAATATTTTGAACAATTTGCATGTTAGATGTTGATGTTGCTGGCCATCCCTAGTTGTAATTGATTGGATCAATCGCAACTCTTCATAAGATGGGGGCCAGCTCTCTTTGATGCCTGCCATTACAATTTTTTTTAATCGTAATGACCTATTCCTCTTCTACATTTTATCTTTGATTGTATTTTTTCAAATCAAGAAATGTCTGGAAACACTTTTTAATCAGTTTTAATTATTTGTGATTCATTATCCAGGATAAAGATAACCATATCCACAAGAAAATTGGATCTAAGTGTATTTGAAAAAAAAAATGTGGATTTTTCTTTCTTATAAATTAATATTTCTACCATAGTAGTAATCTCCTTAAATGAGTACATGTAGTTCAGTTTCTGTACATTTTATTCATCAAGTAATAAGTAAAGTATATATCCAAAAGAAGTTTTAATTTGTTTGAAAGATACAGTATAAAGTTGCGTATATTCTGTCTTCAGGAATCTATGATTGATTGTATATTATAAATGTGTCCAAGAATATGCATGTATAATTTGACAATGGAGCAAAGATTAGTGATTTTTATGGATTATTTGTGAACTTCTACCTTCTGTCATTGTTTACTTTGTACGGTAAACATTGTTTTCTTTTTATTGTTTATTTTCTATTGATTGCTTATTTCATTGAATTTATTTTAACACATGGGTCATCAGGGGAGCTTTTCATAAAAGGACTTTTGGATTGTTTTACCAGACTGTTACCATAGTAACAGTGCTTCTCAGCCAATCAAAATCAAGGAAAGTTCTCTGATCTGACATCTTGTCGACAAAAATGTTGATGAAATAGTTCCTAGATATTATCCCCATATTAGATTATTACACAACATTGTATTTAAAAAAAAAATTCACACTTTGAATAAATCCTATAATTAGTAATTTAAAGTATGCAATGAACTTTTTCTGCATCTGTATACCTCTTGTGGATGGAAATGTGTACATGTATAAAAATTTTCCCCTCTTTTAAATTTTTGATTTATTCAGAACCTTTTCAATGTGTGAACTTTCAGATACACATTTTATATTAACCTGTTTTGTTAGGCATGTTGGATAAAAATAATATTATGCAGTAGTTTAAACTGAGTGAATTAGTTTATGCATTTGAGAAGCTTCCTACATTGCAACATTGGTAATATTACTTCATGCTTCTGTATACTACACATGCTATACTACTGGTATATTATGCGTGGACATTAGAGTTCAATATATTCTGCAATGAAAAGAAATAACATTTGCATGTGCAATTGTAAAAGTTTCAGTAAGATGTAATTTGTTGTATTATTAAAAACAAAATCAAATTTCAGCATGAAAAGAAAAGAGAAGTTTTATTGCCTTTCGTTGAAGTCCTTTTACAATAAAAAATGAGAGATGAACTTTGGAGAGGGAGAGATAATATTG
This sequence comes from Lytechinus variegatus, assembly GCF_018143015.1. NCBI lineage: Eukaryota > Metazoa > Echinodermata > Echinoidea > Temnopleuroida > Toxopneustidae > Lytechinus > Lytechinus variegatus. The sequence goes on along the minus strand of NC_054747.1, from coordinate 24,024,894 downwards.
GAGTAAAACCAAGGTATATGTGAATTTGTGACTTTTCTGCTCCACCATTATATTGTCATAAGAGAAGGAGATGAAGAAGAAGAAGAGGAAGAGAAAGATGAAGAAGAAGAGGAAGAGAAAGAATTAGAAGAAGATGAAGAAGAAGAGAAGAAGAAGAAGAGAAGAAAAAGAAGAATGAGGAGATGAAGAAAAAGAAAAGAAGAAGAATTAAGAAAATGTTTAGAAGAAGAAAATAAGAAAATTGAAAGGAAAACAGTGAAAGGGAGAGAGAAAAAGAAATAAAACAAACCGTATAAAGACATAAAACGCTCGCAACCTCGCTCATATACATATTTCATGGTGCTGAGTAATCAAATGGCTCTTCAATCTTCAAATATCCTGTTTGAAAAAAATATACAAAAGAAATCGAGCAAGTGTTTCACACTTAAGTTCAACTCTCCTTCGTTTGTTTGGTATTTACAATGATATACCGTTTCCTTTTTTTTACACCGCCAATAAAAGAACCATGGTGGCTTTGCTCACGTGAACCCTCTTAATACATTCCTTCTGTACATGGTATAATATATAAAGAGGCAAGGGCTTTATAATTTTATAGGGTAGAGCCAAAATTTGCTGATAAATCAACAACTAATCTTCTCTATTACGCTTTCCATTTCGGTGCATTTTTTAATCCTCTATTCAATTTTCTTTTTTTTTTCTTGTTCAATTTTTTCCTTAACGATCTCTCTATTTAATTTCTGTGGAAGTATGCTTATAGCGTTGGTACTAGACTATTCCCTCCTCGGATAAAAAAAATAATTCTTTTTATATATAAGCCTACATCCCCACCCCTTTGTGCCTTTTTTATCACGGGGAGGGGGTGCAGCTGTGCAGAGCCGTTTCGCCTTGGTCTATTAGTTTTCCTTTAGATCCCCACTAATCATTTTCTTTAAGAATGTCGAAGAATCCAGTACTCTGATTGGTCGAAAGTGAGATCATGTTTGGCCATGTCGGCCAAGTTAGTTACCAAGGTCAACGAGCATACTTAAATTTTACTGAGATCTCTATTCAATAGACAGGATTGGAATAACCGTTTTTTCTGGTGATTTATTTAACAACGGCCAACGTAGTCCAGCGGAACAACCAATACAAAGACTGAAGCTTTTAAACTATCGATTTAATTACTTCTACTTCCAAAATTTGCTACACGAGAAAGTTATTTCAGTTTGTATGCAAAGCTTAAAGGGAGGTAGCACACTTTAAATTTCCATAACGCATGCGCCAAAACTAAATTCTGTTGACGTGGAAATTAACGTGCGTCTTAATAGCGTAGCGAAGGCGCCGTAGATGTTCTACGTTGCGGTAATTCCTCAGATCGATTTAGGAACACAAGACAGCAGATTTAGGCTATAAAATAAACATTAAGGAATCGCCATGAATCTGCACGTAAAGTTTCTATCTTGATTTAATTTGAATCGGTAGACCCAGGGGCCAGGACATCAAACGAGCTGGTTGGGTCCAATACCAAAGTTTTTGGGGAGGATCGCTCAGGAGGATCACTTCCCACGTGTGTTCTGTTGGAGACCACATCCTACCACTACCAGTACTGCGCCATCGAGGTTAGCCTGCCGCATCTCGCTACGGATTGATGACAGCCGGTGAGGTTAGTGACTGGAGTCATGAAATTCATGTAATTTATTCACTGAAATAATCCCCATATTAACAGAAATTTGAATTATGTTTATGTCTCAAACTAAAATAAAAAATCCGAAATGTGCAATTTACCAATATGTTTTGTAACAAGTCCATTGTAAACCACAGGAAATAAGAAAGAATTCAACATTGCTATTTTCTGACCAAGACCCGAAATACAGCATAATGTTTAATCAATTAAGATTTTATTATTATTATTATTTTTTTTTTTGGGGGGGGGGCCTACATTGAACATTGTGCAATAAATCCATCAAACAGATCAACTTATAATTACATTTTTATTACAGGCCTAAGGTGATTCTTTTAATAATGAAATCTTGTTATTGATTGATTTTGGTAAATTTATACTCATATTGTCATCATTTTTTGCAAAGAAGTTCATATCAATTTTCATACAGCTGTTTTAAGCATTAGCTTTTATGCGTAGGTGTATTTTGAACATATATTTGCATTAACATCAATAAAAAGCATTTAAAAATTTAAAAAGGTGAATAAAAACTGGAACATTTGAGTACAATCACTGACTTCATTTACGTAACACAGAAAACCTGTGGTGTTAACCTGCACAAAGAGGACCACACCATTTATTTTACTGTGGTATCCAAATTACAGTGCTAGTTCAACACCTAAGGGTGTTATTGCAATACATTTGATTGTTACTTTAATACTCTTTGGTGTTATGTTCAATCTCTTATTTAACACCTTAGGGTGTGGTCCTCTAGCAGACAAATGGTGTCAGTTTTAACACCCCAGATCATTATACACCACCTCCCCTTATCGAACGATGAATAGAGAGGGGAAGAAGTACATGTATGAATGCTAGGAGAATGATGGCATTATGACTGACTAAACATTTGTCTTGTCTGAGCTAGAGCTGGCTTTGGCTTGGTGAGATATGTAATATGATATCACAATGAATGACAAAGGGAGCTGGTTTCATGGAGAGTCTTGATCACAGACAACTGTTACAAGCTACTGGAATCCTTGTACCTGATTGGCTGAAAACAAACTTGTCAGGAAAAATCACTCTTCATGAAACACCCCCTGGAATGGATAATGATTGACATTCAGACTTCAATCTTTAATTTCTTTTTCATATATTGCCATTTTGGCTAAATTGACTCATAAGAATGAAATTTGCAGGTTTTTCCTGATAAAAACACTGAAACCTGTGTTAAGAAACCAAACAAGGGAGATGAGAGTAAGTGGTCTTTCTAAACATGTTCCAGTGATATGCACAGTGACACCTGTTAAAAAAGGCATGAGAAAAGTGGTCTTTAAGAGCAGTTTCCTGTAATACATTGAAACCTGTAAATAAAGACCACATGATGGAGGCAAGAAAAGTGGTCTTTATAAGCAGGTGGCCCCTCTGAACAGATTCCTGTTCTTCAAAGAAACCTGTATAAAAATATAACCCAGGGTGGACAAGAAAAATGGTCTTTATGAGCAGGTGGCCCCTCTGAACAGATTCCTGTTATTCAAAGAAACCTGTATAAAGAAATTACCCAAGGGAAACAAGAAGAGCAGTCTTTAACAGCAGGTGTTTTTTTTCTATAAACATATGTCCCCTAACATACTAATCAAGGAAAATTGAACTAATAAGAGATAGAGGGGCCATTTATACGAGGGTCAATGAAACAGGTTTTGCTGTCATAGAATTGGAAGTGCACTTGCCGCCTTGATTTTTTAAAAATTTCATTGGAAAAAATGCATCTGATGTTAACGGAACAGTTTAAGAGGCAGCTGGACGGGATAATGTTGCGCCAGGCTTTAGATGAAAAAGGAGTTAGTTTTTACTTGCACAAGGGGCACTTTTACCTAATATGTACATAGACCTTTAACCTCATAAGCATATTACTGAGGTTTGGCAATGCAGCATGGCACACTGGTTTTTCAGCACTGCACAAAGTATGAAAATACTCTACCCAGAGGTCTGTACTACACCCAGCAGAAGAAGGAAAAATACATTGGACTTAAGCTAATTTTTCCCCCAAAGGCTAATTTTGCCCCAAAAATACCCTGCTCTGGAAAACTGAAAAAAAAAATCCTAAAATTCCCTTTGTTTGTCCTTGATTGTAATACAATGTAGCAAATTTTAGATGGGTGAACTAGAAAAGTAGTCCCAATAAGGTTTTTTTTAATTACTTTTTGGGGATGGATGATAGAGAAGTTCAGCCAAATCTTTCAAATTAAGATTTTCAGGGAAAAAAATGAATATTTCTAATATGTCATCCTATCTATGATAACTATCTTTATTAACTGATAAATTTCATACCCACAATATCAGTTCATGGTTCAAGTTTCAAGTTTGAACAGAGCCTGAAATTTACACGTTGCCTTCTATTCGATTAGTAGACCTTGTTTCTATTTTAACGGAATGGTCCTTCCAAAGGGCAGGTGAACTTTACCAGTCATACATCAAGGTCATTTGCTCAGTATTGGTAAGATACTTCCCCCAGGATGTAAGTCATATTTTGAAGAGGCGCCGTTCCGGCGCTCCCCCTTCCCCTGTGAGCCTATCACCAGTACACTCATATACCAGTCACATATTCTTTGTGTGCCAAGATGCCTAGGTATGGGGACAAAGCCGGCAGCTATTTGAAGAATATAAAATCACTCAGTTTTGAGAATATTTGACCGTGGAGGAGGAGAAACATATTTTGTGACCTTGAGAATGTTCATTAGGGCAAGTTTTTAGAGGTAGGCAGTTTTTGCTATTCACGGATTACTTTGACATTTTGATGATTTGATTTTACATTAGCAGTTATTATATTTCAATTTTTAGAGTATTTGATTGTGGAGGAAGAGGAATATATTTCGTGACCTTACGAATGTTCATTATCGAGAGCAAGTTTGTAAAAAGTAGCCAATGTTTTACCTTTTTACAATTTTATTTACATAAGTAGTTCTAATATGGTAAAACAGTTTTCAGAACTGAAGTGGCTACCCTGGTTGGAATATGACGCTATTATCATTATTGTTATTAGTATTATATTTCAGAGCAAAGGTACATGGTTTGATATAAGGAAATAAAGACATGGAAAAGGAAAGAGAAAGGAAGTAAAATGATTATTAGTCACATTGAGTAAGATTTGAAGAAGTTAGATGTGATTTTATTACCCTATTCTTATGTTTGCAAAGCAAGTTTATTTTGAAACAAGGAAGTTAAAGAAATGGTAGAGGAAGGAGAAGAAAGAAAGGTGATTATTTATGACCTTGAATAAGATTGGAGAAGTTGGCAAATAATTGCTGCCTTTTCGCTTAATTTTGCTGCATTCAAGTGGATGGTTTTTGTGGCTACTGGTAAATTATCATTTCTAGTCTGCATGAAAAAAAAGAACTAGTTGGGAAAGAGAGGAATGTGAATGTTTGAGTGGGCAATCAATAGGGTCATTCATACTATTGCAACATTGAACAAAACTTGATATTTTGGGTCCTAAAGACAATGATAATTATTGCAATTAATTACAAATTGGCACTTGATTTGTAATTCATTGCAACAAGGTTTATTAATCAATGTGCTATAGTTAAATGTAATAAAAATATTGATGGTAAAATTGCAACAGGAATTTGCATTTGATTGCATATACATGTCAATAACGGGAAAGTTTTATATCAATTGATCAGACTTAATGCTCTTTTCGATCTGATAGTCAATCAGAAATATCATATCTGATTATGATTTTAGAGAACCTTTTCTCATAAAAAGGAAGTTTAAACGGGGGGGGGGGGGGGGGGGGGGGGGGCGGCCCACTTCCATTCACGAATGGATACCATGCGCGACCATAGGGTCTCGAAAAGCACCCTAAATACGTAATTTTCATATTCTGAAAATGCACCCCTTAACAAGTATTGGGGCGTGAAACCCTACCCTTAACAAGTATTAGAAACAAAACGATACTCTTGGCAAATATTCCCTGAAATGAACCCCTAAACAAGTACAGGAATGTTTTCTGGTGGTCGTCGGCTTTACCTTATCTGGTTTAGTACGACCCCACCTTAGAACTACACCTCGCGCAAATTGGGACTCTAAACACGAAGTGTTTGGGCAAAAAGGACATCCATTATAAAACATTTTAATTTTGTTTTATCATCCCCGCAAATTCGACCCTAACACATAATTGTCCTAGAGAAATAGATACCCTTTTTTTCATTATTTTGTGTTTTTGACACCCTTATCTTGTTACGTACATAACGTGCCCTATCGTGAAAAAGACATCCTTTTTACATGTTCTCATTGTTAACATTTATTGATGACCTGGGCTGGGCTCTATTTTGCATATATATACGTTTTAGACTTTTTTTGTGTGTGTGAAATCTACTTCTGATGTGAACACATTATGTATGTTCATGAAGTTCACCTAGAAAACTTAAAGAGATTGATGAATTGACCCTCACAAAGAGTCATTGAACATTAAATGAAATAAATGTGTTCAGTGGGAATTTGTTTATTTTGTTAAATCATCATTATTATTATTATTATCATTGTTATCATTTTTATTGTTATTTTATTATCTTAATTATGATGTTGATGATTATGATTATTATTATTACTATTATTATTGCTGTTCTTATCATTACTACCACTAAATACTATTACTACTACTACTACTACTACTACTACTACTACTACTACTACTACTACTACTACTACCACCACCACTACTACTTCTACTTTTATCATTGTTATCAGTATTCTTTTTTTGGGGGGAGGCTTGGTATTATTGGATAGATTATGTAATCCAGTTTCAGCAATTTATTAGTTGATGCCATATTTAAATAAACAGGTAGATGAATACAGGAAGAAAATTCTTAAAACAAGACAGTATATAATTAATTTACACTTTGTGAGTGAAAAAGTACTTGCATTATTTTGCTGAGCTTTCTATGATTGCATAGGAAGATGCATATGGTGACAGGGGATGGTGGGGTTATTGACATTTTTTGCAATGTAAAAAAAAATGTATTCCTGTAGTTTATTTTTCTTACTGTAATTATCTGTTTATTTTTAAATTTGCGTGCGGTGTTGCCTTAAGTTTATTTATTCAAAACCAAAAACATCACATCATAATCAAAATATATATACATACCACGTACATAGACATACATCAATTAGATTATAGCATAGACGAATTGGTTTTAGGACCCTTTTAAAAGCAAAGCTTGTGAGTAGGGCCCTGGAATACTTATGATTAATATTAACATAAAACATAGGATATCTACAAGATACAAAAGGAGAGAAAAAAAAATATATAATAAGGTTAAGATGCTAAAAATAGAATGGAAAACTGTTACAAACACACATATATACACGCACACCCACACACAACCACATTTACCCACATATGCACATACTAAACATAAATTCTGAGTAGGTCACTAAATAATCATAATCTGTGAAGAAAGTAAGTTTTGGATAATCTTTAAAATGGAATATGCAAACTCCATGCAGCAATAAAAAATGCTTGTAGCTTAACTTTCACAGTGTAAGAACACTGCTTTAATTTTTGACAACATGTGTGGTTTGTGGCTGATTATTAGGAGTCCTTAGTATTCAAATGTGAAATGGGCCATATTGACACCATGCAATCAACAAACAGGTTATAGGCTGAGTTTTTATAACCTGTTATAGGCTGAGTTTCTTTCTATTCATATTTAACCCCTTATTTTGATTTTGTATTATCGTATTTCTTGTTGCTTATGCTTAACTGATCTCGCCTTTACCAACTACATATTTCTTATTTCAGTATGTACAGATGTGGCTGTTTTGAAAGTTCAAAATCAGTAATGAGTCTATTAAATAGGCCTACCTATAACACCATTTATGGCAGCGTCATACAAACCTTAAAGTGAGTTTTGAGGAGTCTTAACTTTCCAATGTGAAATGGGCCATATTGACACTGTGCAATTAGGCTGGAGTTAATCCCTCCCCGTTTCAGAATGTATGTCAAATGGTTGTGGAGTGGGGATGCCTTGTCACCTGACCAAATAACCCCTCTGATTGGTCAAAAATTCCCTTGGCACGACCCATTCTCCGTTGGGTTTCAGTAGCTGGAGGGTGAGAGAAAAAAAATAGAAAATTAAAAGATGTTAGGGTGGAGCAGTGGAGAGGTAATGAATTCAGCTGAAAGGAGGAAATTGTGTGAAAGAGAAAGTCGAGAGAATATAGAGAAGTGATATAGGCCTGTGATATAACTCTGTGCTAAAATTATGGGAAGCCAAAAGTGTCAAAATTTTTATTAAGTTGTACGTTTCTTATGTTTACTGTGCTCTTTCCTGATTCATTGATGGTGAAGACAAACATCTATTTATACTTCCTAGACAATTATGAATGATTTGAAAGCCGAATGGGCTGAAATATGATATCTCTACTGTTAGTGATTTATGTAACAATTGGCTATCCATACTTAAACCACAACTTTAAAGCTGACTTCAGAATATGGGCCATAGACCTTTATGTAGTTACACTTGTTGAAAGGAGGATGACAAATGATCTAGAGAAAGAGTAGAGATTAAAAAATGATAGTTTTTAAAATTAATTGTGGAGTAATTTGAAAGAGAGGAGTGGGTATATCGGGAAGGGGGGGGGGGGTGGGGGTTAGACTACCCCCCCATACTAGGCTGCTATGCAGAACTTGAAAATCATGGGGCATAAGTCCCCCTCACCCCCCCCCTTTATTGCCACCAGTTTTTGTCTCACCTGCGAAGCAAAGTGAGACTATAGGCGCCGCTTTTCCGACGGCGACGGCGGCGGCGGCGGCGGCGGCGGCGGCGGCGTCAACATCAAATCTTAACCTGAGGTTAAGTTTTTGAAATGACATCATAACTTAGAAAGTATATGGACCTAGTTAATAAAACTTGGCCATAAGGTTAATCAAGTATTACTGAACATCCTATTAGAGTTTCATGTCACATGACCAAGGTCAAAGGTCATTTAGGGTCATTGAACTTAGACCATGTTGGAGGAATCAACATCGAAATCTTAACCTGAGGTTAAGTTTTTGAAATGTCATCATAACTTAGAAAATATATGGACCTAGTTCATGAAACTTGGACATAAGGTTAATCAAGTATCAATGAACATCCTGCATGAGTTTCACGTCACATGACCAAGGTCAAAGGTCATTTAGGGTCAATGAACTTTGGACGAATTGGGGATATCTGTTGAATTCCCATCATAACTTTGAAAGTTTATGGATCTGATTCATGAAACTTGGACATAATAGTAATCAAGCATCACTGAACATTTTGTGCAAGTTTCAGGTCACATGATCAAGGTCAAAGGTCATTTAGGGTCAATGAACTTTGGCCGAATTGGGGATATCTGTTGAATTCCCATCATAACTTTGAAAGTTTATGGATCTGATTCATGAAACTTGGACATAATAGTAATCAAGCATCACTGAACATTTTGTGCAAGTTTCAGGTCTCATGATTAAGGTCAAAGGTCATTTAGGGTCAATGAACTTTGGCCGAATCGGGGGTATCTGTTGAATTACCATCATAACTTTGAAAGTTTATTGGTCTAGTTCGTTAAACTTGGACATTAGAGTAACCAAGTATCACTGAACATCCTGTGCGTGTTTCAGGTCACATGTCCAAGGTCAAAGGTCAATGAACTTTAGCCGAATTGGGTGTATCTGTTGAATTACCATCATAACTTTGAAAGTTTATGGATCTGATTCATGAAACTTGTACATAAGAGTAATCAAGTATCACTGAACATCCTGTTCCAGTTTCAGGTCACATGATCAAGGTCAAAGGTCATGTAAGGTCAATGAACTTTGGCCATGTTGGGGTTTTTTGTTGAATAACCATCATATCTCTGTAAGTTTATTGGTCTAGTTCATAAAAAGAGGACATAAGAGTAACCATGTATCACTGAACATCTTGTGCGAGTTAGAGTAGTATGCAAAGTCAGCACTGCTGCTATATTGAACCGCGTGATGCAGGTGAGACGGCCAGAGGCATTCCACTTGTCTAAAGTTCCTCCCCAATGTTTGCAGGAAAATCAAACAGAAGATTACAGAAATAGAATGTGGATGAGAACGTTTGGAATGTGAATGTGCAATGTTTGCTAGGTCGAGGACTGGCTCACACAGCTGACCAACCATTCCAAGTTGGTTTTTGCTCATCAAATAGAGAAGTAAGAAACAAACAAAAGGTTTGTGGTGGATTGCAAAGTAAAAGAACTGTTCTCATTGGTTCCTGGCCTGTGTTTTGAACAAAACGTGCATGCTACAACCAGTCTGATTGGCCAATGTCATGGAACCATGGAGTTATGAATTTCTAGAAGAAGGATCTCGTTGAGTGTAAGAAGCAAACTGGTTTGTGATGGATTGCAAAGTAAAAGAACTATTCTGATTGGTTCCCAATTAGTGTTTTGAACAAAATGTGTATGTAACAGCAATCCCGATTGGTCAATTTATAAGGGTGTCTCGAGAGTTGAGGAAGGTTCAGGAGAGAGAGATTAAAGTAAAGTCAAAGTTGAGAAAAGTGTGTAGCCTACAGTGAATATGTAAATATTTTAGCAATAGTAAACATGTACACAATATATATCCTTTTAAAGGAGATTTTTTTTTGAGGGGGAGGGGGGTTGAATTGAGAACTTGAATTTAAAGATATTTATTCAAATTTAAGTGAAAAAAGTTAAAATTGCTATAATGATTGCTATGTTGTTCTGATGGGGGTACCGGGGAAGGGGGGGGGGGGCAGGGTTGCATTTACCCCCAATTATAAAAAAATCTTGATATGGATTGATGTCTAAAGAATTGTTTTAATGCTATTAATAAATCCAGCTGCAATGCAAGCCTTGTAGCCATGTAGGCTGTGAAATTTATCATTACTTGTATATTATTATACAAATGCTGATTTTAAAATGTAGCATGATTACTAGTTTTATTGTCTCACCTGCGTAGCAGAGTGAGACTATAGGCGCTGCTTTTCCGACGGCGGCGGCAGCGGCATCAACATCAAATCTTAACCTGAGGTTAAGTTTTTGAAATGACATCATAACTTAGAAAGTATATTGACCTAGTTCATGAAACTTGGCCATAAGGTTAATCAAGTATTACTGAACATCCTATTAGAGTTTCATGTCACATGACCAAGGTCAAAGGTCATTTAGGGTCAATGAACTTAGACCATGTTGGAGGAATCAACATCGAAATCTTAACCTGAGGTTAAGTTTTTGAAATGTCATCATAACTTAGAAAATATATGGACCTAGTTCATGAAACTTGGAAATAAGGTTAATCAATTATCACTGAACATCCTGTGTGAGTTTTATGTCACATGACCAAGGTCAAAGGTCATTTAGGGTCAATGAACTTTGGCTGAATTGGGGGTATCTGTTGAATTCCCATCATAACTTTGAAAGTTTATGGATCTGATTCATGAAACATAGACATAATAGTAATCAAGCATCACTGAACATTTTGTGCAAGTTTCAGGTCTCATGATTAAGGTCAAAGGTCATTTAGGGTCAATGGACTTTGGCCGATTTGGGGGTATCTGTTGAATTACCATCATAACTTTGAAAATTTATTGGTCTAGTTTGTTAAACTTGGACATTAGAGTAATCAAGTATCACTGAACATCCTGTGCGCATTTCAGATCACATGACCAAGGTCAAAGGTCAATGAACTTTGGCCGAATTGGGTGTAACTGTTGAATTACCATCATAACTTTGAAAGTTTATGGATCTGATTCATGAATCTTGGACATGAGTAATCAAGTATCATTGAACATCCTGTGCGAGTTTCAAGTCACATGATCAAGGTCAAAGGTCATGTAAGGCCAATGAACTTTGGCCATGTTGGGTTTTTTTGTTGAATAACCATCATATCTCTGTAAGTTTATTGGTCTAGTTCATAAAAAGTGGGCATAAGAGTAACCATGAATCACTGAACATCTTGTGCGAGTTAGAGTAGTTTTCAAAGTCAGCACTGCTGCTATATTGAACCGTGTGATGCAGGTGAGACGGCCAGAGGCATTCCACTTGTTATTTTTCCATGTTTTATATAAAAAACATTCCATTTATATTCTTTTATGTATATACATGTATTTTGTTATCAAATCTGCAGTGAGTTAATTTGATATGTCTTCCTAGAATTTCAGGAGATTTTGACTTCACCCACTAAAAGATTCAAACACGTTATATATCTTGTTGGAGCTTTTTAAGTTACAGCTCTCTATATATTATATTTTGTATGTTTTTTGTTTATTATATGATAGAGATGATAATGATGGTGATGATGATGAAGATGGTAACTATGGTGAAGATGATGATGGTGATGATGATGATGAAGATGATGGTAATGTTGGTGATGATGATGATGATGAAGATGATGATGATGAAGATGATGGTAATGATGATGATGATGATGTAGATGATGATGATGATGGAGATGATGGTAATGATGGTGATGATGATGATGATGATGAAGATGATGAAGATGATGAAGATGATGAAGATGATGAAGTTGAAGATGATGAAAATGATGAAGATGATGAAGATGATAACAATGATACAGATTTACATTTAGATATAACACCCCTTCACCATGTCCTTGGCGATACCCAATTTCACTCATACAGGTTACACACCCATAGTTTCACACTTGGTTACTACCTCATTACACATTTCTCTTCCCGACATATAAAAGAATGGAAACCGAAGCATGCATTTTGGTGAGTATTTCTCACCATGTTCCCAAGGGAATGAGGGAACCTGCTACCCGAGGCATTCAATCTTAATTCAATTACTAAACTGTGTCTTGTTATACAAGGATTGTTCCTGTTAGACCCTGGTCTGTCCCCCGTATCCCTCATCCCCTTCCTCCTTCCCAGGACATTGTGCCGTATCAAATTTCACCTTCTATATTTCAGCATCGAGTTCCCCCCATCAACGCTTCATGCTTGTCAAGCCCGTCTGAAGTGTTCGCACGATCATCAAACCGAAATTAGCGTCTCGGGGACGATCCCCTGCGAGAAATCGCTGACTCACCAACGTGGTATTGATCTAGATCTCGATATGCCGCAATTTTTTGAGCATATATGAGTAGGGGAATTACATGACGATGGACAGCGATGGATGTTTAACTTCAGTGGCTCCGTTTCCATCCTTTCTATGCCTTTCGTTGCCCCTTTTCGTGGTGTCTTCTTTGTCGAGGAACTTCTGCTTGCTCTTGGTATCTGCCCACCTCCTTGTACAATGCTAGTCAAAAAAAGAAGCATCTATTGTGTCTGTGGAAATCTGACATGGAAGTCTGTCAAGCTTACATACCCTACCCCCTCGCGCTCCCATTTTTTGTATTTGTGTTGATCGATAACGGGAGCGATAAAAAGGGTTTGTTAGAAGGTGGGATTGGCAGGTCTTTGTCAGGGGGTTGTTCCTGAAGGCGTGTTGCACAGCCTTTTGTGGAGTGTTTGCAGCTATTATTGATTAGGTTCATGCTCTGATTATGGCCAGTAATTGACAGGTTTCTTCGGAACTTAAGATCCAAGAATCTACCCAATGGTTGTACCATGAAATTCCCTTAAAGCCCCTACGCCACTGCCAATTGGATAGCCCCATCTCCAGTCCTGAACTACATGTACCACAAATGCGACCTCCTACCCCAAACCAACAACACGTTGCCCCAAATGAATTTTGAAATTGTATTTTAAGGGGTATTACGCTTTTGCACAAAGTTATTTTGTTATTTTGTTTGTTTATATGTGTATATTTTTCTACATAGTCATGTGGATGTACATTAAAAAGCCATTGGAAACTAGCTTTCTCTGTATGCATATGCATTCTTGGGCCAATAAATAATCTTGAATGAAAAAGCACATCCTAAAATCCCCTTTTGGGGTAAAAGTGATGAATGATAACCCACTCAAGTGCATTATTAAATGTAAAAGAAAATCATTGAGTGTTTCAAAGGATACAGAAAAAAATGGTTGATGTTGAGGCTCTAGCATGAGATGTGCACACTGCAATATCCATGAAACTTTCCAGGCAGTCTGCAGAAAGTGGTTTCTGAGAAAGTCTTGTATATTAGATTTTATTCAAACTTTACAACTTTAAATTTGAATAGTAATGAAGAAGAAGAAATTACTCTTTTAGATGAGCTAATTTTTTATTTTGGCCATTTGAAGACCAACTTACTATTTTGGCTATTTATTGAGAACCTTCCCTTGGCAGTATTTGGACATGCAGTACACTCACTGCAATATTGAATAATTTCCTTGTAATCTTTGTAACTTTCATGTCGCTATTAGGGACTATGAATCTCCATTTAAAAAATTACATTTTCTGTTTCTTGTTACTTCTAAACTTGATCTCTAATGGAAAATAAATTTTGCAATAGAAAATGTACCTAGAAAACATGAATCATATATTCACTTTATAATACAGCAATTGGCATATATCTGTGATGTCATATTATCCAAGTTGGGGGGGGGGGTGAAACAGATCATCCTATCCCTTGAACAATGGGTGATTTCAAGTCCGGTGTTGGCGTTGGATTTTGGATTGATTCCCTTAGCTCCAAAACCTATTCTGAGTTTATAAAACTGATCCAAATCACACTATTTACATCTTAACAACAAGTTCATGACTTTTTAGGACGTTGTTCATTTGATGTTTGGTGTTATACTCATGTTAAAATTGACCCAACACCAACACCAAAAGGTCACACTAAACTTGAAATCAACCAGTAGGTTTACAGCTCAGGTTTATACCAGTGAATTACCAGTATCCAGGCATTTCAAAAGGGTAAAGACAGAGGTGTCAAAACTGACACCATGGTGTCACTAGAGGACACTCTGAGGTATTAAAATTAAACCTTGGAGATTGAATACAACATCGACGAGATTAAGATTAACATTGAAAGGTATTGAACTAGCACCACCATTTAACACTGGAGTTGAATGACTGTTGTGGTCTGCTGTGTACACCAATCAAGACCACATTTACAGGTGTAATATGTAGAGATTAAACAAATATTGCCCTGTAGAGGGCAGCAGACCACAACTTTACTGTGAGTGGGAACTCTTGCCTAATCCGCTAAGGGTAATTTCTGTGGCTAGGAGCTGGATATCAATTGTAAAACATATTTAAAGTCACTTTAAACTCCAATGAATTAAGAACACTTCTTGATCCTCACAGAATTTCAGGGGAGTGTTTCATGACAAATCCTGTTTTATCAGACAGTTACCATAGTAACATTGCCTCTCAGCCAATCAGAATCAAGGATAGTTGTCAGATCTGACAACTCGTTGGCCAACAATATTGATGAAACTCTCTCCAGGTATCATGATATTTGTTTAGTTGAAGATAAATAATTGAACCCTTTTTATATTACCTTTATTGATATTGATATGCTTTCAAATTCTTGTCAAATTATATTTGATACCTGTGTTAAATCTTTCAATGAAATCATTTATATTCATGTACCTTTTATAAAATAAATATTTGTAAAAAAAATAGCTTTGAGACAATGGTTTAATTAAACAATAGGCAAAAACATTAAAGGGGAATGAAACCTTTGGAACAAATAGGCTTGTGTAGTAACAGAAAAATCAAAGAATTCATAAGAATAAAGAAAGTTTGAGAAAAATCGTACTAATAGTGAGAAAGTTATGAGCATTTGAATATTGCAATCACTAATGCTATGGAGATCCTCACATTGGCAATGCGACAAGGATGTGTGATGTCACTGATGAACAACTTTCCCTTTGGTGGACTATAAAATACCCTAAAAATGTCTCTTTTTGCTTTTTCTTGTGATGATACAAACGCTTTATCCATGATGTATTCTTAAAAAAATATGTTTACATGCCCTCATGTAGAAAGAACACATGATTTATGGATAGATGTGATAAAAGAGGCAATTCTAGTGAAATATATACTAAAGTAATGGGGAGAGTTGTTCACAAGTGACATCACACATCTTTGTCGCATTGCCAATTTGCTATCTCCATTGCATTAGTGATCGCAATATTCAAATGCTCATAACTTTCTCATTATTTGTCCGATTTTTCTCAAACTTTCGTTGATCTGTTTCTTTGATTTTTTTGTTTTCACACAAGCTATCTTGTTCCAATGGTTTCATTCTCCTTTAACAATATTACAAGCATATTTTAATAATTTTAGAAAGCTTTTAATATGAATTGTTTTTTGTTTTAAGTTTGTAATTAGATGTATGTAATATGAGCTGGATACTGAAAATTGGGGTGGGTTTGACATTCCACTTATACTATACCCAAGTGAACATTAAAAGTACTCAACATTTCTTCATTCTCTTCTGCATTTCATGTTCTTTTTCAAATTAAACATGAACAAAATGCACACAAAGCCCTGACCTTGAATTTCACCCTCAACATCGTGGTAATTTGATGTGAAAAATGAAAAATAATCTCATTCTTCAAACACTTGACAGAGCAGACAGCAGGAATCAAAGTCCTCCAGGGCTAAATTAAAAATGTTTGGTCGCCGGCAGTCTCCCCAAACACGAACAAATAAAAAAAGTCCCTTTAGGAGTGAGAGTTTAGTTACTAGAAGTCGAGGGCGCTCTAATCACTTCCCGACAAAAAGGCCACGGTAATGATTTCTGAATGTTGTTCGCCTCTTGACATTGAATTAAAAGACCAAGACCCTGCTTTAGGAAGTTAACGATGGAAGCTCTGAATGCCTCCAACACCGTTGAGCAATTACCAGGCGAGGAGGACGTCCCCATTCTGAGATGGCAGTAGGTTGATGTTTTCTTACCTGCCGGTGTAGTATGACCCCGGTCTGTTAGTCCCATATGTTATACCAGTGCGTAGGGTTGTAAAGCCTGGGGGTGCGAGTGGTATTGAGTTGCCTAATTACAAGGCTGGTTTCAATAGGGTACTTCAGACCCTCCCCCTCACTGATCCATCTATGATGACTCACCCTTAAGAACCCTCCTTTACCCCTCTCCCAAACTAGTCTGCAGTCACAAACCTTTAGCTTTTTTGCATAGTCAATGCTGCTAGGGTCTGAGGTAGTGAGACTAGATTCACCCATACAAGTACTGTGGCTACTAATAAGCTTCTATCAAAGATTTTAAGCATGCGAAACTTGTATGAGTACGCAGACTCTGAATTGATACTTGCAAAGGGTGGTTGTTGTTGTTGATATCTTGGATTTTAAGGTGTGTACCATTCAGATATGAATATTTATGGGTTTGGAGTCTAGTCTAATCTCTCTGTGCGAGACATGGTATTAATTGTTATAGTGTCAAATTAAAGTCTGTGCTGGCAGACTACTACCAAACTAGGATAGCTACACATTCAGTTAAAGGTAAATGCCAGTTGTGGTAACGATATCAAAATGAGTTTGTACAGAATCCAGTGAAATGACTACCAAAGTGTCTGTTTGTATAAATATACAATATGTGCCAAAGGATTCTGGAAGAAATTGTGTAATTGCTGAGAAAATAGCAAATAAGCACATGATTCGGGTCAAGCGTCGGGCACGACATTCGAAGCAATGATAATACACTGTCCCACGTGCGCTTATCTGTGTTGGTGATCTTCAGTGTAAACATTTTTTTTTTTAAAGATTTCACAAAGTTCAGTTTATGTAAGTGTACCAGATCTAGATCCTCGATGATATACTGACAATTAAGCTTTGTTTTACAGACTTTCTCATGAAATCAGTGTTTACTGCAACTACTGGCATTCTCTTTAAACTCCTGTGGTACGTGTATATGTCAGCATTTTATTTGTGTCTGCTATAAATCTAGACTCATTTTACTCTAATAGTCTAGCCCATTTTCTGTAATGATGATGTCTATGATGAAGATAATAATGATATTGATAAAAATTATATCAATGTTAATGATTTTGAGTTGATTTTGATTTTTTTTCTTCTGCATTCATAATATTCATATACAATACAATTTTTTTCATTACGTAACAAACATAATATATCAGTAATTGATTTTGGTATGAATCATAAACAAAAAAAAATAAAAAATAAAAAAGTTATTCTAAACAAATGCGATCTACTACCAACAAAGAAAATTTAACATTTACAGTTTGTAGGAGAAGGATTGTCATTATAAGCAGATTGCTTGAAAAAAATGACAACCCAGGAATAAAACTCATAGCAGAATGGAAATATTTTGTTCATAATTTTATAATGATGAAGATTGAGATGAATGAGGATGATGGTGATAATGGTGAAAATCTTCCAATTATGCCCCACATATTAACATTTTCCATTCTTTTCTTTGTTTTAGTGGTTTAAAGTTCCCCACAGTTTTTTACCCTTTATGTTCTATTTTCTTATTTTTTGTTATTTTGTCTGTTTTCTCTTCCTGCTTTTAAAAATAATTTTTCTTTGCTCTTTTCATTTTCTTTCTATTTTTTTTCATTTCACACACTATTGAGAAAAAAAATCATACTTTTGTCTTTGTACACCCATCTTGATAAAGATCGCTACTTATAATTTTTCAAGTATCTACTTTAATGCCTTGATAATGTTTGTGATAATGTATATTTTGTACTTTAACAAATCATATAATTTGTCATAAGGTACAATGTTAAAATGTTTCCAATTTATACTCTTTGTGAATGTCTCTTCTGTAAGGTAATAATTAAACACCAGAAAATCAATGCTTTCTTTGTTTTATTAACATTGAAAAAGGGGATATAAGATAAAAAATGAGCGGACAGGTACAGGTATATTGAGTTAGCTAGCAGGTGCTCTAACTTTCATACAAGGAATGTGGAATGTTTGTCTTCATCACATTCATAATTCAATTGTGGTGAATCATTGGCGATTCTTTTAACTAGGTAATTATTAAAAATGGAACGATTAATCGAATCACAAAAAGACAAAATGTCCTTATTGGCTCATTTGTCTTTTAATTGTATCCCAGCGGTCTAAAGCAGACAATTAAGAACACGATAAAAATAGCCTCTGGTCTTGTGGGGAAAGAAGAAAAGATGATACCTCAAAAGTACATAAGGGAAATGATAGACTGTGAAGCATGTGACAGATTTGAGAGGGGGGGGTGCTAGGTAGATTGAAATATGTCAAACAAACTCTGAACAAAGGATCCACATAATTTGCTCGTAGCAAACTGCACAATTACCATGTTGCCTCGCGCACGCACGGTTGTCATTAATAGTGAATGCAGTATTTTTTAGGATTCCAATTTGACTACTTAAATCCTGATCAGATTTACGAGGGGACAATGACCGTCGTCTAACCTAATTACAACTAATTTGATTTCATCTTGTGTCCCGTGACTAAATCAGATAGCTTGAAATACATTTAGGTAATCTTCCTCACCTGTTTGGGGGTTATTTTGCTAATATGGAATTGTTCCGCTCGCTGATGTGATTTATTATGCGTGACGAGAGAGATGTGTATGAGCCGGTGCATAAATGCTAATTTGATTTGTTTCATTAAAACAGGCTGAAAATTTGAAGAAGAAGAACACTTTTTGTGAGCATCTGCTAGTACAAAAAGGTAACATGTTACATATTTCATGATTCAGAGCTCACGCTTGACCGTCAATTCATTCTAACTTGTCGAGTAACTTAGGTTATCTTAAAGTTGAATTTCTTTTGTAAAATTTCAATATCCATCTTTGCTGTCTCCTTCAACAGAATTAAATCTGTTTTTTAATCATTAAAAGCTTTATTAGTTCTGAGGCCCAATGCATACAATAAAAACCAATTTTTTACCCGACGGTAACCAGAGTTTTTTGTTTATTTACCAAAGTTCTTTTTATGCAACAGACCCTGATGTGGAAAATGAACTAGTGGTGGTGATCTTTACCTGATTATTGCTGTAAAGCATGAATGCTCATTTTTTAATGTTTTAAGTATTATACACAAGATGGGGACAATTACATGTTTAATTGCTGATGTGGTTTACGGTACACCATGTGGAGTGTTATAGAAGCAGTGGATAGAAGAGAAAAGAAGTGGACTCTCCTGAAGACGGACAGTCAACCTGTCCGAAACGTCGAGTCTCTCTACTACTCATCTCTACTCGCCGACTCAAGCCAGCATCTCCTCATCAGCTCTACTACTCAAGCTGTTCTCACTCAACATTCCTTCTGGTTTACAGTCCTTTTCAGGACTATTTTCAAGAAAGAATACTCTAATCTCAAATCTCCACTTTCTTGCCTATCCACTTCTTCTCTTTTATCCACTGTTACTATAACACTCCACATGGTGTACCGTAAACCACATCAGCAATTGTACATGCCACCATGCAAACCTTCAAACAAATTACATGTTTAAGCAACACCATACCATACTTAACTAAATTTTGCCAAGGGTTGGACTTGGGTCTTCATAAACTAAATGGCACTTTAAACACCCCCCCACACACACACTTTCAAATTTTGGTTGGCATTGTATCTAGATGTCACTTGTTTCATATCTAATAAAGATAAGTCCTTTTGGAATTGACAAATCTCTCTGACATTACTTTAGACTATCGAAGTCACATCTCATTTGTTCCAGATTGTAAATATATAATATCACTGAAATAGTAAGAACTGCTTTTATTCCATAGTCCCATACTGCATACTATTTAAATGTTTTATTTTTTTAATGACCTCAAATGCATTCTCATCACAAATAAGTGATTATGAAAATTAAAAAAATTGATGAAAACAAATAATCTTAAATTAATTCATACAGTTAATATATATATATGTATTGGTGACCTAATTGTGAAGTAATTAGACCATTTGATCGACATGATTTTGAAAAGCAATTGATATAATAGTTTTTGGACCAAAAGGATCAATGAAAAATACTGAAAATGATAATGATATTCGTGTCAAATGACCATCTATTTCAAAAGTTAACATTTAAATTTACAAAGACTATTTATGTATATGGAGACTATTTATCAATAATATAGAAGATCATGCTGACCAATCCTTAATGACTACTTCCCTGAAAAGTCTTCTGAATTCAATGGAAGATTTTTTTTTAAACAAGTGCACACCTATAGTTACCAATAATGCATATAGCATTTCCATTTATTTGAAAGCAGGATAAAAGAGCATTGTAGATTGTAGATTGCTCACGGGCATAGGTGATGCGTCCAGGGATCGAACCTGGGACTTTCCATGTATAGCCAGGCGCCTTAGACCACTCGGCCACAGCACCTCATATAATACTAGGGCTTCTTTAGGTCAGTGCCCCCTCTCTTGACAACCGAAATATGCACCTGTGTAGTGAAACAGTCCTTGCGGGAGAAGGGAACATTCAATTATACACCAACTTGGGGGAAAGTATATAACTTCATTATACTGAGAGAAAATTAGTCCAGTGGGACAAACCTCTTTTTTCATCACAGAATTAGTGTATAGAGTATTCTGGATGAACAAACAATATTTCCAAGGGGTTGTGTTGTGAAAATGTCTTTCTGGTCAGTACAAGAAGGGGATTGGTTACTTAGAGTGGGTAACATAATCTTAAATATTCACTAAAAGGAATATTAGGATGCATGTTACGTGATGAGGAGGAGGAGGATATGAGGATGGTGATGGTGATGATGATGATGATGATGATGATGAAGATTATGATGGTGATGATGGTGGTGATGATTATAGAGATTATGATGATGATGGAAATGGTGGTGAAGATGATGATGATGAAGATGGTGATGATAATAAAGATGATGATGGTAAGGATGATGATGATGGTGGTGATGATGAAGATGATGAAGATGGTAATAGTGATGATGATGAAAATGATGATGGTGAGGATGATGAAGATGGTGGTGATGATGATAATGATGATGAAGATTATGATGGTGATGATGGTGGTGATGATGATGATGATGATGGAGATTATGATGGTGATGATGGTGATGATGATGAAGATGAAGATGATGGTGAGGATGGTGATGAAGAAGATGATGATGATGATGGTGATGGTGATGTTGATAATGGTGATGAAGATGATGATGGTGTGATGGTGATTATGATGTTGATGCTGATAATGATGGTGTTGATGATGATGATGAAGATGATGGTGAGGATGAGGATGGTGATGGTGATGATGAAGATTATGATGATGATGATGGTGATGTTGATAATGGTGATGAAGATGATTATGGTGTGATGGTGATTATGATGATGATGATGATGGTGGTGACGAGGATGATGATGATGATGACGGTGATGGTGTTGGTGATGATTATGGTGATAATGATGTGATGATGTAATGCTTATGATACGGATGATGATGGTGGTGGTGATAATGATGATGGTAATGATGATAACAATAAGGATGAGGAAAGTGCATGAGCAAAAGGAATAGAAAATAATGATACCTGTACATTGTCAATGAACAAAGTGCATGTAGGAACAGAGAACACGGAGATATGAATTGAAAGGAAGAAACATATGGAATGTGAGACGAAAGTAAAGAAAGATAGATAACAAAGTTGGATAATAGTTTTCCCTTTTTTTATTTCATTTTTTTCATTCCATTTATTTCATTTCCAACAAATTACAAATCAGGACAATACAGTTTGATCAAAATAATTATGAATTCAATTCAATAACAAAATATGCATCATCATGTATCACATGAAATAACTAAACATCATTATTAATCACAATCATTGTATGACAATGAAATAAAGCTCTTATATTTTGTGAAAATGGAGGGACCCACTGTCCAAAGCAATGGCTTGTATTTTATTGGCCCCTCAAAGTAATTCAATATCTTTATTATTCATATTATCTCATAAGATAAATATATCAGAAAGTGAGTAATGATCTCTAATCACAGGCAGATGTTTGTATGAGGCCTCCTTTTTCCATAAGAGGAAATTAATGCAGCAGTTTTATACTAATGGAGATAAATTGGAATTGGGGAAAAAGTAAGAATTTATCATGATGAAAGCTGATGGGATTCTGTGACCCAAAACAGATTTGTTGTCAAAAGGATGCTAGCACGGTTTCTAACATATTTAGAAATAAAATGATAGGCCCATACTGTGAAGTCTGGTTTAACTTACCCCTTTCATAAACCTATCTTCCAATTAGCCGCCTAACAGTAATGCGGATAATTCAATAAAAATTGCGTTCATAAACTCTGAAAATAATCAGCACTATTTTTACGAGCGCCCGTCCTGAAAAAGGAGGATAATCGTCATGGCAACCCCACACACCCCCTCCGATGCAGTTGCATAGGAAAAGGGTGACCTTGTGACCGCTCCATGGCAATTATCCGCATTACTTTCGAAATGCGTTCATAAAGTCAAAATCTGGTCCCGATGCTGCTATTATGCGGATAATTGCAGCATCAAAATAATGCAGATAACTCTGGTCCTCCTCCGATTTTACGACCAAATTATGCTGCTATTAGCCGCATAATTGGGTTTATGAAAGGGGTATTATAGGCTAGGTGTTGTATGGTGTAAATTGAGGACCACATTAGTCATTTCACTTTAGTGTTAAATCAACAGTGTTAGTTTAACACCCCAATTTTAATAGTGTTTTGGCTGTGGTCTAGTTTAAGGGTCATTTCTTAAAACCCTTTTTAAAAGCACAATATACATGCCCTCCTTGGATTTATGACTACCCTATCCTAAACCTTACCCTAACCTAAAATAAAAACGGGTTTCTATTGCAAAGCTAAGCCTATCCCTTACCCTATATCTCAGGCCGTGTTTATGCTTCCATTTTTCAGGCCAGAATCAGCGTTTCCAAACGTGATTAGTGCAAAACACGGTTGCGTCCATGCTTACTTTCATATAAACGCTGTTTCAAAACGCTGATCGTAAACTCACAAAAAGGTGCGTTTGTAAACATCGTTTGACCAGAATCAGGCTTTCTGGGGAAGCATAAACACAACCGCGATCGTAAACGTGTTTAAATGACGTCATTTGGTACCTGCTTCCGGTGAGATGAAAATCCGCGGGCAAATACAGTTGTATTGCTCCATGTTATCTCTACGTAATAACAACAATGGGAAAAAAAAAACTTTCGAAAAAAGGCGCGCCGAATTTGACCTTGCTTTACGATGCGAAGCCAGCTGGAGATCATGATTTGCTCTGAAAAGTAAAGCATAAAAAACACTCCCAGAACCATGTTTACGATCGGCGTTTTGAATCGACGTTTGAAATCGCTGATTCTGTCCTCGCAATGGAAGCATAAACACACCCTTAGACGAAATAAAGCCAGGAGCAATTGTCACAGGAGCAAATGTTGTGTCACTGGTTGAAACATGAACTGATCGATTGTATTGTTAAAAATTCCAGATTCATTATGCTGGCAAATCAAAAAGCTTGTATGTTCATATTTCAACCAACTTTAGGTTAGTTAAAACATTTCTGAGAGGGGGAAGGGGGGGGGTCAATGACAATGAAATTTTCTGCCATTTATACCACTGAGCCACCATGCCTGCCTCATGAATGGGAAGTCGTGGATTCAATCTACGACCAAAGACTTATAAAGATGAGACCTTCTGCCTTCTTACTTGGCATTCAGCATTTAGATTGAAGAAGGGTAATAATAAGATATGCAGGGCCAGCTGGTAGAATAGTTTACTAACTGAAGTGGCTACCCTGGGTAAATAAAACATTATTATTTTTTCTAATTGTACAATGATATAGACGTGATCCACATTGCTGTTTCCACACCCCCATAATGCATTGTGAAGTCACTGAGATGGGAAGTGACTCTACAGCTCAAGTAAGATGATAGTTTGTCCCCCGCGACGCACCCCTCATCCAAGTATAATCACCCTCGCCATCCCTCCCTAAATTACCTGCTAATAGAATGTGAGTAAACACTTGTTGCGCAAATCAATACCTTTTCATAATCACATTAAATCAGGATTGAGCGGTAATCGGTCATGGATGGCGCGCCCGGGGAAGTGACAGGCAAGGCCGTCGCAGACGCAGCGAAAGATCGTGCTCAGGAATCCTGCATGCTGATTCCTGTACAAGAGTCAACACCGCTAAACAACTTGTTGATTTAGATTGGGGAAGGACGGGGGTAGGAATTCAAGCTTGGATTGAGTTGCTGTCTAGTTTACATCGTTTTTCTGTCTTGTCATTTCTTCATCAGTATGCCAGGTCACTTTGATAAATGCATAAAAATTCTTGTTCTTTGATTACAATTTAATGTGCTTTCTTGATATCTGCTCAATCACAAATCATTTGTCAGATTTCTTGTGAATTTTTTTGTACATGCTGATTCCTCTTAGAGAGCATACAGCGCTGAACAACTTGTTGATTTAGATTGGCGCCGGACAGGGGTAGGAATTCAAACTTGGATTGAGTTGCTTTCTCTCTTACATCTTTTATCTTTGTGTTTTTTTCATCTCAAATTACAATAATGTTTTGCATCCTAGTTTGTCTCCTTCATCACATATCCATATTTTTTCAGATTGGTTTATTATCCATTTCTTTCTTTATATTTCATCTTCTCATGAGCCCTTTTTTCTGGCTTTTCTTTATTTTCTTTGAAATATTATACATTTTAATGCCTAATTGTTGTCTATTAATACTCTTAATAATCATTTCGAGGCAATAGCATTTGCTTATACCCCTTTTGATCAGTCAATCTTTTTATACTAATACTCTCTTATTTTGCCATTCTATTTACCCCTTTTATTTCTATATCTTCTCTTATATTTTCTTCCTTTCTTTGTCATCAGGGGGGTGTTTCACAAAGATTTAAGTATGACTTTAGTCGCGCTTAAATGTAGACGCGTACAAGATATGCAACGCGCGATCTTATTGATA
The DNA here is from genome assembly GCF_018143015.1 of Lytechinus variegatus. NCBI lineage: Eukaryota > Metazoa > Echinodermata > Echinoidea > Temnopleuroida > Toxopneustidae > Lytechinus > Lytechinus variegatus. The sequence goes on along the minus strand of NC_054747.1, from coordinate 23,999,444 downwards.
GATACACATTAGTGCGCATCCTCTTGAGACGATCTGACCAATGCGGTCAAGCCTTTCATACTGTACGCAACCCGACATTTAAGTGCGACTCTAAGTCATACTTAAATCTTTGTGAAACACCCCCCCCTCTTTTTCTTCTTCCTATCTTTTACTTCTTTTTCTTCTTCTCTCTCTTCGCCTTCTCTTTCTTTCTTTCTTTCTTTCTTTCTTTCTTTCTTTCTTTCTTTCTTTCTTTCTTTCTTTCTTTCTTTCTTTCTTTCTTTCTCTCTCTCTCTCTCTCTCTCTCTCTCTCTCTCTGTCTGTCTGTCTGTCTGTCTGTCTGTCTGTCTGTCTGTCTGTCTGTCTGTCCGTCCGTCCGTCCGTCCGTCCGTCCGTCCGTCCGTCCGTCCGTCTTTCTTCACCATTTAGATTCATCCTCCTTAATCAAGTTTTTTCTGTATCAAGTTTTCTCTGTCATCTGATTATCTGTAACCTGTTTTTCTTCCTCCATTCCATTCTTTACCTTCTTTCTCTTTTCAGCATTTTGTTCCATCCTCCTCAATCAAGCGTCCGTTAACTTTATCTCCATCCCAAACCGCTCTCATCTCCCTTTCCCCTCACCTGACTCACGACAAACCGCTGTCTCCCTCGCATCTTTATTAAACCGATCGTGCCTCCACATCGACAATCCTATCCGTCTCGTCATTGGACTTGCAAAAACTGTTTGTCTTTCCTCTCAATTCTTGCCAAAGAAAGTCACCAATTTAGTGATGCGTTTTGGCCGACCGCATCCCCAGTACCGTGCGATCAGGTTACTTGAATCTTGGTGAAAGGAAGATTAAGATTAGGAAGTTAGGAGTAGTAATGGATACGCGAGTGGTCAGTAATAATGAAGCCTGCTCAAGCACGGTATTGCATTCTGAAACAGGAATATAAACCCATTGAATACTGCATTCTGCAAATCCCATAAGCTTTGCACAGAGATGACCCGGTTTCATAAGGAAAAGTGTTAACAGACCGACAAAAATATAGGAAGAAACAAGGGGGAAAACCCCTTTTTAAAAGATTTGATTTTGGGTGTGAAATATGTAACATTTTCTGACTTTAACTGTGTTGGATTCTGGAAGTGGGTGGTTCTTGTCTAAAGCTCATGGGAATTGCAGAATTTGGTAGTTATAAAGTGGAATCCAGCCTTGGCCATAAAAAGTTGTGTTGGGAAGGAGAAAAATAAATTAAACAGAATGGTGAAAGTTTGAAAGGAATCGGAAAAGCAATAAGAAAGTTATAGATTGAGTAGAAGAAATAACCAGTTGTCTCACGATGTAGCAAACGTAGTAGGAAAGCGACGTTTCGTCTGCAAGCTGCTAGACTTCGTCAGGCAATGAGCAAAGACGCTGCTGCGCACGGGTTATATAGCGTCGGGAGCTATTGTCTGGCTCCACTCGGGCGTGAGCCGCGCTGTGATTGGCCGGAGCCGCTGGCCAATCAGGGTCCGCGCTGGTGCTTGGTGCCCGCTCGGGCGTGCACCGCGCGCTGTGATTGGCCGATGCAGCCGGCCAATCAGCGTCCGCGCTGGTGTCAGGCACCCGCTGGTGCGGGCGCCGCGCGCTGTGAACTGTGGATGCAGTATGCCGTCGGATGGTAGGTAACCATTCATCAGGGATCTCAATGCCGCTGTCCCTGTTGATATTGCTCGGATGCAAACGGATCTGGATCGCTTCCTTAATGCGCCGCGTATACCAATGCTTATCATTAGCGATGCAGCTGACCTCATCCCAGTTAGGTAGATGATCGGAGTCCCAAGCATGTTCTGCAACAGCAGAGCTATCGGTGCGCCTAAGCCGAACATCACGGCGATGTTCCTTCATGCGTTCCCCCACAGGTCTACCAGTCTCACCGATGTAGACTTTGTCGCAGGTCGAGCAAGGGATCTTATAAACAACCCCATCGCGTCTGTCGGGGATCGGGCGGTCTTTCGGACGGACCAGCTGGCTGCGGATGCTATCGGACTTAAATATAACTCGGATGCCATGCCTCTCCAAGCGCCGGCGGAGAAGATGCGCGATACCATCAACAAACGGGATTACTATAGCGGATTTAAATTGCGCAAGCTGTTCGGACGGGGCGCTCTTCTTCTTAGCGACGCGGTTAACGAAAGAGCGCGGGTAACCGTTAGAAATAAGAGCCGAGGTGATGTGTTGCTTCTCTGTAGCTGTGCAATGGGGCTTAGTAACGCTTTGTTTTGCAATCTACGTATTTCATGTTTGCCGGCAATTTCTACGAACAGCAAGAAGGGGCAGCCATGGGCAGCCCTGTTTCCGCGGTGATCGCTAACCTGTTCATGGAAGCTTTTGAGGAACGTGCGCTGAGTAGTTGCCCGCCCGACTGCGCCCCTAGAGTTTGGAAACGATACGTAGATGACACGTTTATCATCACGCATAGATCCGCCGCCGATGACCTTTTGAGCCACATGAATTCGCAGCAGCCCTCCATCCGTTTTACCATGGAGATGGAGTGCAACGAGCGCATTGCCTTTCTAGACACTTTGGTGCACCGTGACACCAGCGGCCGACTGTACACCACCGTATACAGGAAGCCCACACACACCGATCAGTACATTGCCTATGATTCGCATCACCCGAAGTCCGTTAAGCGCGGGGTAGTGAAATGTCTTTACGACAGAGCTTCACGCATCGTTACTAAGCCCCATTGCACAGCTACAGAGAAGCAACACATCACCTCGGCTCTTATTTCTAACGGTTACCCGCGCTCTTTCGTTAACCGCGTCGCTAAGAAGAAGAGCGCCCCGTCCGAACAGCTTGCGCAATTTAAATCCGCTATAGTAATCCCGTTTGTTGATGGTATCGCGCATCTTCTCCGCCGGCGCTTGGAGAGGCATGGCATCCGAGTTATATTTAAGTCCGATAGCATCCGCAGCCAGCTGGTCCGTCCGAAAGACCGCCCGATCCCCGACAGACGCGATGGGGTTGTTTATAAGATCCCTTGCTCGACCTGCGACAAAGTCTACATCGGTGAGACTGGTAGACCTGTGGGGGAACGCATGAAGGAACATCGCCGTGATGTTCGGCTTAGGCGCACCGATAGCTCTGCTGTTGCAGAACATGCTTGGGACTCCGATCATCTACCTAACTGGGATGAGGTCAGCTGCATCGCTAATGATAAGCATTGGTATACGCGGCGCATTAAGGAAGCGATCCAGATCCGTTTGCATCCGAGCAATATCAACAGGGACAGCGGCATTGAGATCCCTGATGAATGGTTACCTACCATCCGACGGCATACTGCATCCACAGTTCACAGCGCGCGGCGCCCGCACCAGCGGGTGCCTGACACCAGCGCGGACGCTGATTGGCCGGCTGCATCGGCCAATCACAGCGCGCGGTGCACGCCCGAGCGGGCACCAAGCACCAGCGCGGACCCTGATTGGCCAGCGGCTCCGGCCAATCACAGCGCGGCTCACGCCCGAGTGGAGCCAGACAATAGCTCCCGACGCTATATAACCCGTGCGCAGCAGCGTCTTTGCTCATTGCCTGACGAAGTCTAGCAGCTTGCAGACGAAACGTCGCTTTCCTACTACGTTTGCTACATCGTGAGACAACTGGTTATTTCTTCTACTCAATCCTTCACCACGATGAACCTCTTCCACATCAAAAAAGTTATTGCTGCTTTAAAATTGAGATCACTAATACTATGTGGATTTCAAATTGGCAACTGGGTAAGTAAATTATGACAAGGGGCAAGGACTACTTTCCCATAGGCCATGTACTTAATTATCAGGGATTTGTGGTTTTATCCTAAGTACCCATTGCCCTGGGCAGTTATTTAAACATAACCCAGGTAGTATATTATTTTATGTCCTCATGAAAGAAAAATGAAATTTGAAATAGAATTTTTGGTAAAAATGACATTTTAGCTATTATATGTACTGGAGTACATGGAGGAGTAGTCCTTGCCTGTCCATCACTATGACATCTCATATGCGGCCAATTTGAAGTCCCCATGGTATAGTGATTACCAATATTTACAACATTTAAAATTTCATAACTTTCTTGTTTGTCCAATGAACTTTTACCTATCAACTTGTCTGATATTTCTTTTTCTTAATAAATACAAGTTTTTATTTGGGTTGGATTCTCCTTTAATACCCATTGTACATTGAAATAAAATGTGCCTGTGTGAAGCTTACATGAGAATCGCAGAATTCAGTAGTCAACAGGTCTATGAAATTTTACATAGGATATGAATAAGGACAGCCCCAAACCATCTTTTGGCCGAATTGAGTTTAACATGGTATATTGTTGCTTTAACAGACCTGAACCCATCTTGTGTTCAATTTTTTTTATATCCCGGAATTCCGTCCAAAAAGCCATTGAAAAACTGACTAATATCCTCATTGGACATGCACAGAAATCACCCAATATTTCTTGATTTACTTGAATTTGGACTTTGGTTGTCTTATATCCATGTATTCAATTGAAGTAGAAACTATAGGGTAAGAAACGTTCCGAGTATAACATTACATGTGGATATCTGAAATAAAGATGTATCCTTTTAGGAAGAGTTTGAATTATGCATGACTTACAGTGGGAGCCATCCAATAGGGCCACTGAAACTTTTAAATATAGGGGGGTGGGCAAGTGGAGGGATACTTCTTATTCTTTATTTTTTGGGGGCAAGGGCTGATTATCTAAAAGAGTTTTCTTCACTATTCAAAATTTGGAAGGTAAAGGGAGGGGGGCAATGTTCCCATGCACCCCCCCTTGGTGCTGCTCCTGCCGGCACCTTTGAATGTTTTTCACACCTACAGGGTGTTTTACAGGTGTTTTTATCATCATCATCATCATCATATATCAGTGATGATAAATGCATAATTATATAGGTACCAACAACTTCATATCTGTATTAGATAGTAAATGCATGGTGGCTCAGCGGTAGAGCGTCCTCCTCATGAACGGGAGGTCGTGGGTTCGACCCTCGGCCGAGTCATACCAAAGACTTATAAAAATGGGACCTTCTGCCTTCTTGCTAGGCGCTCAGCATTTAGATTAGAGAAGGGTAATGATAACATGTTATGTTATGCAGGGCCCGCTGGTAGAGCAGTTTCCTAACTGAAGTGGCTACCCTGGGTAAATAAAACATTATTATTATTATTATGCCACACTAATGAAATGATGCATCACATTCTGTCCACACGGCATCAGATTTGATTCATACTGACACCACCTCGGCCCCAAATCTTTATTATCAGTCAAAGTAACTCTGATTCAAAATAAGTTAGAAATTAGCCTTTCCGCTGCAACCGATAGATGGCGCACCGTATTGTGAATCCACCAAATTATCAAGCCTTTGTTATGATTCAGCCAGGGATTGAACCTATGACCTCCTATTCAAAAGGCAGGTGCTCAACCACATGAGCTTACATGCTGGTATAAATGACAGATAAAAGATGAATCTTGTAGAGAAAGTAAGTGCATTAATAAGATTTTCAATGTCCAACTATTTTGACATGTTTATGTCTCCATTACCTTAGAACTGGGACAGTAGGCAATTTCAAAAGATATTTTGTTCACCTTTTCTGCCCCAAGGGAAAAATACATTATTTATAAAATTTGTATTTGTAATTGTATTTTGTTATTACTTTTGCAGAAAAACAGCACTTTTAATAAAACTATTAATAACGATACTTCTTTTACTAATAATAATGATACTGTTGATGATAATACTAATAATGATAATTATAACAGTATTGATAATACTAATTATACTTTTGGTGATAATACTAATGATATTTCTAACAGTATAATAACAATATTTATAATAATAAAATACTGATGCTGTTGATGATATACTAATAATGATAATCATAACAGGAATGATAACAATGATGATAATGATGATGATAATAATAACATCAGCAACAACAAGAGTGGTAATAAATTGGGATGATATTAATATGCTGGGTGATATTGGTATATGGAATAGTGTATATATGAATGTTGGGAGTAAACAAGAACGGCAAATCTTAGCAAGGCGACTGTTGAATTGTCTAGCTTTGGGTTACAGGTGGTTTCTCGGTTTGATAAAGGGAAGTGACTAAGCAAGGATTTCCTATCAAGTTGAGATCTATTCTCTGCTTCAGGATGTGTCCGAGGGTGTGTTCAGGTTTGCCGTACGATCGACGGCAGGATGTACGATTGGAAACGCTCACCAGGGGGTGTTCACTCCTCGATGTATGCAAAGCATCCAAGAACACAGAAAATGTATTGAAAATGCCTGTCAAATGACAAAGAACAGCTGGGAGGTCTTTGTCAAAATATGAATGGGAACAGCAGCTTTGTCCTAAGTTTCAGAGCTGATGAAAAGTTATGTGTAATAATAAAACAATAATAATGTAGGATTTGTATAGCGCACATATCCACCTTGCTAGGTGCTCAAGGTGCTCCTATATTACCCCGGCTAAGCTAGTCTACCGATTCTGGTGCACACAGCTTTTTGAGGAATTTCTTCCTGCCGGTACCCATTTACCTCACCTGGGTCAAGTGCAGCACACTGTGGATAAATTTCTTGCCGAAGGAAAACACGCAATGGCTAGGATTCGTTGAACCCACGACCCTCTGTTTGAAAGCCGAGAGTTAGAGCCACGAGACCACGACGCACCCACATCCAGTGTCGAGGACGAAACTGCTGCTGTGATTCACCAATTTTCAACAAAGACTTCTTGGTTATTCTTTGTCATGAATGGCAATTGATGATTTATGCATTCGCTATGTTCTTGTACTCACTGTAGGTTGTGGAGCAAAAGCTCCCTTATGTAAATGTTCATTGAAAACGCACTTTACAGAGTACTGAATTAAAGGCGAATTTGTGCTATGTAGCTGGATTTGCAAAGCTACTACTTCAGCATTTTTTAGCATCATTTTGTTATATATTTACGCTGAAAACAAGTTTATAATGACACCAATAATTACATTTAGAAATGATGTTTCATTTTCTTCTAGAAAGGCCAATTGTAAATGCATCTCTTTTTTGAGTTTGTGGCCAGGATTTGATTGATAATGAGAATAGACGCGACTGTGTTTAAACTGCGTAACAAAAACTGATTTTGGAAAAAATGGTAAGCATTAACGCACCCTAACAGGCGTCTCTAAGAACCCCCCTCTAACTCATCTCTATAGAAATGGAAATAAGGTTAAAGTATTGAAACCCTGTTTTCTTTTGATAGAAGGATTGATGTTGAATGAAGAAGGATTCATAGTCTGCGATAGACATTTCAAGGGCACGGCAGCCACCTTGATGGATCTGCTTAAATTAAAATGATTTGGTTTGATGATGGAATGGTAACGGAAATACATTTGTTTGGCTGAATAGCTAATGAAGGCTGGCTCTGACGTTGATCATTTTTTTGCATTGAAAATCCTTGCTTATTATGAATGATATGCATGTAAACAAGATATATAAAATCTAAAACTAAGCCTGTTGAAATCAGTGACTTTTAAGATAATATAACCTTGACAAAATCGATAGCAGCGTCTTTTGGTGAAATGCACCTCAGCATCTTTCCTTCCTACACTCTCAGATATTTTTAACCAACCAGAAAGTTGGTTAATATGTGAATTGACCAACTATTGGTGAAAAAACCCTTTATTTATTTTGCATGCATTTTTTAAAACCCTTTAACGCACTGATGTTGCAATTTTGCACAATCGTACAATTAAATTCAACAATTGTAATATTTAGTTTTCTCCCCTATCTCTAACTTAGATAAGCTAATAAAAGACAATAGGTCTTGGGTAAACATCTATTAATAATTTATGTAATTGGTGCAATATGGATATCTTGAATTAAAGAAAATAGCATGGAAACAGTTGTCATTATTATCCCCCCCAAATTAATTCAGTGTGTAAAGAGTTAACCAGCCGTTGGTAGGTTTATATTTATACAATACTTTGCAGTGCAGGTTGTCGATATTGGCAACTCACTGTTGTAATTGTTATAGCCCCATCATTGGTGAGCCTTGGGCATTTTGCTATTAAACTTCAACTACACTCTTTGTCAGGGGGGGGGGGGATTTTGTGTGGTTTCTCATTTGCTGTGTGTTATAAATAGTTAGTTTGAAATATACCTTTCGAAACAACTATTCATAATACAGAGAATGAATTACAATGTAGCCTATAATTGTTTTGTTCTATCCTCTGGAATAGAAAGGAACCTTTATTTCAGAATAGCCAACTAGATAATTACTGCCTCACACACAATTAAATCACTGTAAGCATTTTGGGCATTATGAGAAACAGTTGGTGCAAGTGACCTGACAAGAATGTAATTTGCGTGATTCTTTATATGGAGATTTAAGCCTATAATCAGAACACCTTTGTTGTTATCGTAAAATGCCCTGAAACAGTTTTTGAACCTTTATTCTATCCCATTAAAAAAATAATAAATGCACCCATTAACATATTTTTTTGCATAAATAACTTCTGTCTCTTTTTCCCCCTTCCTAACCTACATTTCACCTGTAACAATCAGTCTATAGTGATTACAAATCAATTTCACTGTGAGAAAGTGATTTCAGCAAACTACCAATATACACAGCTATTTTCAAACCTATACGCTACATTTGCAACAATAGCCTTGCCCCCCTCCCTACCCCACCAATGTGAATGTCTACCCCCCTTCCTCAGTCAATTATCATCCCGTCCCCGGGGATTACCAACATAAGTGTTCCAAAAGGAGATTCCTATGTACACCATAGAAAATGGACCCGTTTGTTTTCTGTTCAGAATTTTCCGGCTCGCCGTGGAAGAAAAGAGAATTCTCGGAGAGCACTTCTCCTTCCCTCAGACACCACCTGCGCGGCTGGGCAACGTTTCTTTTCTCCACGGCAACGGCTCGGCGCCAGCTCCTGTGTGCTCACGGCAAATTTTGGTGCAGATTCTTTCTTTTAACCCACTGACTTTGGGGGCTGTGGATCGGTGCGTGTTGTGCACACACCGGTTGTGTGTTCTTGGTCGAGCTGGTTTGATGATGATAGATGAAAATTGGTCAATTAGTCTGTGTTGGCATAACCCATTTGATAGATTCTAGGGATTAAGTGGAAAATGTCATTTCCTTGCCATCGCTGCTCCTGTATACTGGAACACAATGTATTATTGTCCTAATTGGACTACACATATTACAAGTATTATCAAATAAGAGGGTTACGAGTCTTTATTGAAAATTCAGGAGTTTATAGAAATCATGGCCATGAGTGAGAAAATTTCTGTCTGGAGATTAAAAGAAAAAAAAATACTGCAGATGATTAAAGTAAATTCCTATATTCTGGGGATGGGGTGGGGCAGTATTATTCGAATGTGAACGAACAAGAGGGCTTGTATTTCACAAACGAATGTAGGCCCTATTTGATAAAATAAAAATATTCTGTGGAAAAAAATACAATACGAAACCTGCACTTTTCAAATTGTCATTTTTATCTAAAATACAATAAAGAACAAATCTTTTTGCATAACAGTATTGTTATAGTTTGCATGCAGTGTAGAGCTACTATTTACGATGAAATGGAGAAGGTTGCTTTATCATCTTATTGTTGTGAGACCTGGGCCCAGATTTACATTATTTTTTTTCTGTACACGAAAAATGAGGGAGAGCCTCATCGTTTAAACATGGGTAATTCCTAGGATTGGCTGTTTTTTTCTTCTTCTTATATTTAAAGGAGTAGCCTAGGGAATCGTTTGTTCTGGAAAAGTAATTGTATGCTATTCTACACATATTTTGTTTTTCAGCATTCAGTTATGAATATACTGCCTAATATTATACCAAAATCAAAACTATTATAAGAAAATACTTTGTATTTCCTTTATCAACAGTTTTGTAGAAGCATACATAGGCATAATTTACTGTTAATTTGTGTCAAATAATAAATAGGGTTTTCCTTAATGCAAGAAATGTAAATACTGTGATTATTTCTTGATTTTATGATTAAAATCCATATTTTATTATCAAAATAAAATGAAATACTCAGGAAATTTGCTTTGCCCAATTGATTGTGGGCCCGGCAGCTGCTGTACGTGCAGCGCCAGATCAACGAGACTCTATGCCCTTAATCGTTGAACGCCAAACAGGGTAGCTGCAACTCCCAGCTTTTATCGTCTTTTGGTCTGACGCGGCCGGGATTTGAACCCCCAACCTCCCAGCTGTGAGACGGACGCTCTACCAACTGAGCCAACCCACCGGTATATGCATAGGTAATTTGGGAGTATTGCAATGATTTGTAAAAGATGCTTTTGAGTTCCTAGTCTTTCATCAGTAATTGACATTATTGAAACCCGAAAATCAAGCAGATGGGAATGAAACTTGATCACTTCATGTTAGACCCTTCTACACCACTCGACCTTGTTCTGCCCCTTGGCACTCCTTGGGCAGGGGAGTAAATCCCAAACCACTCTCATTTTGCCACCCCTCCCCTACATTCCTCAGACAGGGGTAAATCCCTGCCTTTATTCAAACCACCACACTCCCTTCCTATCTGTCTTTCTCCTTTTTTTCTCTCTCTCTTTCCAGTGTATCTCAATCCCTCTCTGGTCCTGCTCCTCCCACATTGAGGCAAGGGCAACTTGCCCTCTCTGTCTCTCTGGTCCCATGCAGCCCTTCCAAGGCAGGGTTAAATCCCAACCGCTCTGATGTTGTCCCCCTAACAATCCTCAGTGAAGGGTAAAGTCCTATCACACACTATTTCTCTCTGGTGTCACCCCCTCACACCAGGGAAGGGTAAACCCTACCACAACTCTCTCTGGTGTTGCCCCTTTACACTCATTAAGGAGGGGTACACCCTACCACCACTCTCTATAGTGTCACCCCCTAACACTCATCAGGCATGGTAGGCAGGTGTAAATCTTACCTTTATTCAAATCACCACCCCTTCACTGTCTCTCTCCCTGGCCCCCCTCACACTCCTTGGTGTAAGTCTGGACCTTTATTCAAACCACCACCCTCCATCCCTCTCTCCCCCTCTTTCTCTGGCCTTGCCCCCCTCACAGTCTCAAGGCAGGGGTAAATCCCTGCCTTTATTCAAACCAAATCATCACCACCATCTCTTCCCCCTCTCGTTCTCTCTTGATCTTTGTCCCCCTCACACTCTTCAGGCAGGGGTAATTCCCTACCACCACTCTCTGTTTCCGCCCCTCTTGCCCTCCAAGGTAGGGGTAAATCCCTACCTTTATTCAGGAAGTCACGAGGACATTGTCCAAGGGAGCACGGCCGACAGTGTTAATCGGCTTATACATGTCTGGTTACAGTCAGCTAGGGACCTACAACTTCCCCCATAGTCATTGTCAATAGCAATTATTATAGGCCTGATAAGTTGATACAGGGTGGGCCATAAAAAAATAGGTGGAAAGTGTTTGATTGTGTATCATATTTCGCACTTAGACTTCAAATTACTTGCGCATGACATGTGATAGGCAAATAGGCCTTTGCTTTCAAAGTTTTCTTTGTGGAGTTGTATTTTCACTGCTTAACAATTCCAAGCTCTGTCAATTTCAACTTTTGTATAGATGGCCATTATGATACATTGATTTTATATATATCTTTATGATTTTATTTGTTTTCAATGACAAAAGTAGACAATTATCATTTTTTCAACATCATTCCCCATAAAAAATAAAATGTACAGCATTATTCTAATTCAACTATAAGTTATACTGGGATTTTTCCCTTTTTTGTAATTACTGAAACATGGATATGATAAAAAATTTCCATATAAATGTATATATACATCATCAATAGAAATGCGGCAGACATGACTACAGTGCAATAAAAGAGACTTATCCTGTATTGCACAAGATAAGTAGGAAAATAACAAAAAGAAAAGTGGATAGGGAAAGAAAAGAGGAGGCAGTTAGCTCAGTTGCTGGAGTAGTGGTCTTGTTATCCTTGGGACCTGGGTTCAAATCCTAGCCAGTGTGCTAGTTCCTTTGGTAAGGTATTCATCCTCATCATCCGGTTCCTTGGAGAGGACCTTAAGCCTTTGTTCCTCTGGTCACTGGCTTGCAAGCATTCACATTTTCTGAGCAGACAGTCAAAGGTACCATCACTAGCCATGTTGTATGCATGAAAAACAGTTGAGACATTGGTAGATCACAGATGATTCAATTTCTTGATACACCTTATAGTGGTTATTAATTTATAAACCTCCATTGTTGAGGGTAAGGATTGGGTTACATGAAAGCGAGAGGACAGAATGATTTGTGAGATCACCAAGTCCCAATATTTGTCACGTTATTTGTCATGATTTAAACACAAAAGTACATTTGCATGGACGGCCCTCTCGTGTAATCTTTCAATGTGACTGGGAACTTGTTAACACAAAGAAATTCAATATTGACTGTGTTTTACTAAAGTTTACATAAAAAAAGTTCAGAAAAAGAGACGTCAGATGTCTTTGAAATTGAACATCTCTTTAGGGGCTGAATAGGTTGGTGATCTCAAGGAATTATTATGGAAGATTTTTAGAAGCAAAGAATCATGCAGGTAAAGAACTTTTTTGTCCGTTGCTCCATGTCCGTGGAATTCTCTACCACTCTGACTTTCTAACAGAGTACCGAAGTGTGATGTCATTAATTTTCACTTTTGCCTTTCAGCGCTTTTTTATGCCATATTTTGAAAGAGCATGATGAAAAAAAACTTACAACCCAAATTTGGTGAGAATCGGTCCATGGGGGCCTGATATATGACCTCATGAATACATAATTAGCTCCATTGAAGTCAGTGTATCATTGACCTGGTTATAAAAGGCCGATAATACATTGACTTCAATATGTACTATTGGGTTAATTATGTATTCATGAGGTCATAGACTAAGGCCCCCAAGGACCGATTCTCACCAAATTTTGGTAGTGGGGTTTTTTCATCATGCTCTTCCAAAATGTGGTATAAAATGGTGAAATACAAAAAAGTTTTTTGTGATGTCATCACTTTGGTACTCTTTTGTAGCAACATTGTGACCTTCAAATCTGAACTAGAACTTACTTTATACATCGACTTTGTGAATAGTGTGTGATATAGTGTAGGAGTCTGCGCCTTTGAATGGTTTTCTGATAAATGGCAAGTGCACAAATGCTGTTCTTTGTCACATTCATCATAAACAATGGGATGTTTGAAAAATTATATTTGGATAATAGCTAATAGTTGTGATAATATGAATGATAAGGATATTAATTGATGATAGTTGTGATGGTGAATATGACAGTAGACACAGTTTGCATGAAACAGTAATTATGGAATTCAATCAATTGACAGAAAATGTTTGTAAGAAATAAACCTAAAGAAATGAAAATAATTAATAAAATCCTACGACTGACTAGTTTCATATTTGATAGAAATGAGTCATGATATTGATAAAACTTATTATTTTATACACTGTAACACTGGGGTGTTAAAACTGACACTTTTTGGTATCCCCAGAGGACACCACCCTGAAGTGTTAAAATTACACCCTACAGACTGAACATAATGCGAAAGAGTGGAAAAGTAACAACCTAGGGTGTTGTAATAACACACATAGGTGTTGAAATAACACAAAATTTAACACCAGAGTAAAATGACTGGTGTCAAATATATGTACATGTGCACTAATCAATTCCAATTTTGCAGTGTATACTATCCAAAAGTTAACACCAGAGTGTAATGACTGGTGTGTTGCTATTTACACCAAACTACACAGTGTTTGTTGTGTAGATTGTGGACTGTGTATAGGCTGAGAATAGTTGGCTCTAAGGGACTAGTTTCATATCTGATAGAGATAAATCCTTTTGAAATACAAATTTGCAGCCAGCTCATGATGAACTATTCCAAATAACCTTTCCACATTTTGATTAAATTATTATTAATCTAATTGTCATTAATATCATTATTAGTAGCAGTATTTATACAACCATTATCATACATGTTACTATAATTATTATCATCATCATCATTATAATGATTATTGTTTTCATTAATGAGAAAGAATTCATGCAGTAAACCTTTAGGCCCAGTTGTTCGTACCATGATTATCAAAATGGACACATTCATTTGGGCTAACATCTCTCGTAGTTCAATTCCAAACACCATCAGGAACAAAAATAGAAATTGAAGCCACCTTCTTGCACGAGTGGCATACCCCTTCACAAACCGGTCAATTTTCTCAGCTGGCATCCAAGATGACGATGACTAGGCAGACACTGCATTTCATTCATCTTCAAGTCTTTCCAGCACACGTTTGGGGATTTCGGAATTAGAATTGGTAAAATCCTTACTTAATTAGCAAGATCTGGAGAAGATGTGTCATTCATGACATGGGCTCTATAATTGTCATAAATGTTGTTGGTCTTGGTAGACTGCTAGTGAAAACACCTGCTGCAAACGAGGGTGGCTCTACAAACAGAATCTCGTTCAGGAAGACGGTGGTTTGGAAAGGTAACTCAAGGTCGTTGGTGGGCATTAGTCATGTGAATTGTGGCATCCATCATTTTAGTGGATATTTATGGGAATTGTATCTGATTCCATCACAAATAGAGAAATGGTTATTTATTTGGCTTCTTGGGCTTGGGTTCAGGTTAAGTGGTTGAATATGGATGCAGGCGGTATGTGAGGAAGGGAGTGATGGAAAGAGATAGAAAGAGAGGGAGGGACAGAGAGAGGGGGGGGGGGGGAGAGACATAGACATATAGAGATGGATAGACAGATATGGAGAGAGAGGCAGACAGAAAGAATGGGGGTAGACAGAGATGGAGAGAGAGAGAGAGAGAGAGAGTGAGAGATCTCTTGAACCAAAGTAGCTCAAAAAATGTTAATTGCATTTTACTTCAGTACCAAAAGGGAAAACAATGATATGCTAAGGAAGGGTTGATTATATTTTACTGCATTAAAGAAAGGGAAAACAATTACATGCTAAAGAAGTGTTTAGTATATTTTATTACAAAATTTAAATGGAAAACAATTTCATGCTAAGGAAGTGTTAAATATATTTTATTACAATATTGAAATGAAAACCAATTACATGCTAAGGAAGTGTTAAGTATATTCTACTACAATGGTGAAAGGGAAATTAATGATCTGTTAGGAAGGGTTGATTACATTTTACTGCAATAAAGAAAGGGAAAACAATTACATGCTATGGAAGTGTTAAGTATATTTTACTACAGTACTGAAAGGGAAAACAATTGGATGCCAAGGACGTATTAAGTACAGTAGTGAAAAAAAAAGATGCTAAGGAAGGATTTAAGTACATTTTACTACAGTTGTGAAAGAGAAAACGGTGAAAAACAATGAAATATAAAGGAAGTATTTCTTCATTACAAAATTGCAGTGTGTTCTTGTGCCATTAAATTTTTTTTCATTTTACCTGTTAACTTGTTATGAAAAGATGAGAACTATTTAGTGACTTGGCTAACTGTTTTATATTGTTAAAGGAGCAGCAAAGTTAAGAGATAAATTGTTCACTGATAGACTAACAAAAGAAAAAATGTAGTAACGTGGTGCTATGTCAGGCAGTAATGTCTGTGTTGTTGCTATGTCAGTTTGTACCTGATTATCTCTAAATGCAATTATCTCAAAAGCAATTCTAGTGCACAAGCAAAACAATCACAAAACGACTTACATATATAGTTCTTTTAAATCCTGAACAGCCCAAAATTTGAAGGGTTGGGGAGGAAGAGAGGAGAGTAGTATGCTAATTTTTATTCAAGGGGTGAAGGATGCAAGTTTTAAGTGGAGTATTTCAGGAAAAGGGGGTGCATTTATTTGAAAGTATTCCAATCCTGATGCATCATGGAGGATGGGCAAACCCGTCATGTTTAGACAGGACCTTGTTTGGTTTGTGCAGCGACGGCCAAGAAAAACGTTTACCCTCGCTCACTTGAAAAGCGTCAAACTTGATCCCCGCCATGCTTGGCTGTTTGTTCACCTCGCAACATTCATGAAATTCAAATGGGGGTCTAATGTAAACCAGTCATCGCCCGCCCTCCATCCCTCCTCATGATGCTTCCCTGGTCCCTACCATGGCCTGGGGGCGGGCTAGTAACGTTTAGCGGGCTAGGGGGAACATGTTCAGACCGTCACCCAATATGCGCTTCATGACGGTATAATTGGAGGCGCACGCGACGAAACCGTGCAGGAGAATAGCCGGGACCTAATTGAATTACACAATGAGCTGGTTATACCGACAAACCATTTCATAAATATTCACTGTGTATATGTCGTTAGGATGCGTTATGTTAATTTGCATACGTGATGGGTGGGTATGCAGATTAGTGTTCCGCCGGTAGCATGCATTGGTATGTAATTGATTCCAGGCAGGAATGGGTGCGCACGCCGTCGGGGACTCCAGTTACAATGTGATTGATCAATGTTTTTCCGGGGGAAGCGAATTTCACGGTCACTGACCAGGAGACAATATGATACCCCCTATTGAGGGGTGTTGACACTATAGTTGCCAAAGAAAAGCTTCAGGGTATATGGAGTATACTTGTCAACACAGACAAAACTGTGGTGTTGATTGGTGTACATAGAGCACCACACCAGTCATTTTACTCTGGTGTTAAATTTTTTGGAGTTCAACACCTGTGGGTGTTCTTACGATTCATTTGGTACTATTTGGTGTTATGTTCATTTTCTAGGGTGTAATTTGAACACCTGAGGTTTATTTCCGTAGGGACACCAACTGGTAGCTGTTTTAACACCCTTTTTTTACAGTTCACCTAGTCATGATATTGACATGATAGTTGCCAAGAAAATCTTTTGACATCAACAGTGATGCATATTTATTTCACTGAAATTTCAGGAAATGATATAGATAAAATGATAATTGTTCAATATTGATAGCTTCAGTGTTTATTTGATGTGTATTTTGTGAAATGTAAAATTTAAGGTACTTCCATTCTCTTTAGAAGAAAGAGAACTAATTCAAATGTTAATCTCAGCGCTTAGAAACAATGAGTATTAAGCACTTCATAAATGTTGTATATTATTTTTCATTATTAATCATTGAATTAATTTGATCTTAATATGTTAAGAGATTCAATAATCCATAATTGCATAGCTATAAAAAACACATTTTTGTGTTTTATTTTATTTGAAATAATTCATTTTGTACACCAGTATGCTGAAATTGCTTTCTTGAATATCTTTGTAATCGCATCTTAAGGGCATACTGAAATGTTGCTCACACAAGCGCACTGTAATTTCAATCTAGAATGAATCGAGCCTAGCATACGACATAAATTGTGGAATCATTTCTTCACTTAGTGAATATGTATGTTGATGTAAAATCTGTAATTGATGGAAACTTGTAATTGTAGGAAACCTCAAGATGACCACCGCAGCGGTCAGCCGTCCAGACCGATTATGCACCAATACCCTTGGGGCTCGAAACAGACCCCCTTCTTTAAGAAAAAAAATCGATCTCATCGTCATAATGGAAACTGCGTTTCTCACTTCTATATGTGTGCTTCACTTCTGCAAACAAAACACTGCATAATAGAAGTATTCAGACCGACTAGATTTTGGAAAATACCAGGCGCGGGTGTTTCATAAAGCTGTTCGTAAACTTTACGTTCGACTGGTACATGATCTTAGGTGCTAATACCTTGGTCACATTTGCTCTATGGCGGCCGTACGACGAGTCGAAAAACAGCCGTTTTAACATTTTTTGTACCAGCTACATATAGGTGGTTTGAATGAAAATGAATAAAACGGCTGTTTTTGAGCAAATGTGACCGAGGTATAAGTAAGCTACCTAGGGATAGTGCGGCACAAGAAAGGTCACCTGTCGTGCGTAAAGTCTTGCGTAACTTTACAAACAGCTTTATGAAATACCTTTCCAGGTGGGTGTTTCATAAAGCTGCTCGTAAGTTAAGAGCAACTTTAAGAACGACTGGTGATCCTTTCTTGTGATAAATGACGGTTCACTATTATATTCATTGGCAGTGCTTTAGCGCATAAGAAAGGTTCACCAGTCGTTCTTAAAGTCGCTCTTTACTTTACAAACAGCTTTATGAAACACCTTTCCAGTACTCTCTGATCTGGATATTGACTCTGATCTACTCTGATCAGAGTCATTTTTTTATATTTGCAGTGGCAGCATCAAGAGGGGGGGGGAATGGGGGAAATTTGCCCCCCATAAATGTTGAAAACTGAACAAAAAATGTATAAATGCCACCTCTGCCCAACCCCCACATTTTCTTTGGCCCTCTCTTGTTCCCCTACATAAAATATGAAAGCAAAATATTTATAACGTTTCCCCCAAAAACCTGCAAAATGGTAGACATTCACAAGGATGTTCCCAGGGTATGGGTATTAATTGGTTGTGTGTAAGCAAAATCAGGAGAACTTGTATCCCATTACGAAAATTTCCCGTTTGATTCTCGACCTCACTTCGGACTGCAAACTGCGGTTTTATACCCCGATTTGTGTTTGGAATATCTCAAACAACTTTTCCAACCCCGATAAACCCATCTTGGCCAGGTAATCCCCTTGTCTCGATTTCACCACCACGGGCCAGCTAAATGAGCGTTGAGCCAAGGACGAAATGATAAACAACGCTGTGCTATTACGTAAGACTTGTCTGCCTGTAGAAGAATCTTCGGAATGAAATTATTGTATTCGATATTAATCACGTTTTCAAAGGCATATTACATTCAGACATCCAATACTAGTCCATTTTCAATTTCGAACGAAGAAAATCGACCTTGAAATAAGGAAAGTAAGCGAATAAAAATTACGGTATGCTTAGCATGCAAGGACCGCGATGCATGCATAGTTTCTGTCCGTCCAGCAAGAAAATGGGTTCACTCGCGCAATGATACAGTCTTAACGTTCGAAAAATAGAAGTAATGGCATACCAACATACAAAGTATAATAATCATGCTGCTGATATGCACAAAAATATGAAATCATTTAATTTTTTTACCCCAAAGTCTTATTCATAATTTAAATACAAACTATGCCTGTAACTATTTTTTTAATCGCAAACGTATTATTGCACCATACGTGGTTCTCCGGTAAACTGCCCATGTGCGCTGCATCCATTCCACCGTTTGTTTTGGGTCGTTTATACTTTTAGTTTCCACCATTAAATGTCTAACTTAGATATGTTGTGCTAATTTTTTTGTAAGTCAAAATGTTCATCGTTGGAGAGCGAGTTCAGGCGATTGATGAGTTGGGAAGATGGAGTGTTGGAAAGATCGATCACGTGTCTTAGTTTACAAAACCGCGTGCCCGTTGAACCCCGATCCCTTCAGTGCCCATTTTTAATATGTTCCCCTTCCTCAAGTACATCTTGTTGAATAATCACTTTTAAAAAAGTTGTTTTTTTGCCCCCCCCCCCTTTGATCAAGCGACCCATTTGAACATGCCCATATTTGATTGTGATAAATGTCTGTTTTATTTTCTAGTTCAAAATTTGTCATTCTGCTAATATGAGGTGATTAAAATTAGCGCCCTGTCCTTTTTGTCGGGAGAAAGAGAGAGAGAGAAATAGAGATGGGGTGGAATTTCCACCCCATCTCTATTTCTCTCTATATATCTTTAACAAGGGCGCCGGAAGCGAGGGGGGGCAGGGGGCACTTGCCCCCCCCCCAAATAAATTTTTTTGGGGGGCAAAACGAGATTTTGCCCCCCCCCCCCATTTGCCCCCCTGAAAGTAGAAAAATGATAAATTATTAAATAATTAAAGGACAAAAGTATACGATGAAGGCACTTTTATGCCCAAAAATTGTCATTTCTATTGTCAAAAATGAACAATTTTGCCCCTGACGGGGCAATGACATTATCATAGTAAGCCTGGCGTCTTTTGACGAACAGTTCCTCTGTGAAACATACCTTTGAAAAGCCCCTTTCCATCTTATTACAGTGTGATAACGTTTAACCTTTTAATGAATACATTTCAGACTAAAACCGAATGGCAAGCTAATTTTCTTTAATATCTAAACTTACAAATTATGAAAAAGATGGATATCTTCTTAGATAAATGATTTGATTTTATATATTTCGATCCAAAAAGTGAAAAAAAAATCAAGCACGTTTTGAAATAAAAAGATGGCTGTGTATTTATGCAAAGCGCAAGCGATTTTATTATTTTTATAATATGTCCTGAAAGTTTTCTTTTTTCCCAATTATTCACCTCCCTTCCATCATTCAACTTTCTTCCCGGTCCTATCTTCTTATTTTTCGCCTCACCTTCCGCCGCTTCGCCCCTTGATCTACCTATGATGACCCCTCCCACGGCAGGAATTTTGTGTAAAAATGGAGTATAAGTCTCGTTAATAGAGTGTTTAAAAATAAATTTGGGGGATAAAGCATAGTTAAAGTTCATTGTGAAGGATTAATCATAACTCATGAAAACTATTCTTTATACTGAGTACGCAAACAATGAAAATATTCTCAGTATATTCCAAGTAAATTTGGAATAAAGGGAAAGTGAATTGGATTAACAAAGGTATGATTTTACTGGGTATGGAACATTCTCGTCTAACCGTCTATGCACTAAATTCAGAGGCGATTTTCTTTTTTCATCATTTTTATTAGTTATGAAATTGACAATGGCCATCGATGTCATCAATGTCATCACTCTTTGGCTGGTATATAGGGCTAGATGAGAGTTGGAGAATAGTTGGGCCGGTATGCCTTTTCTTTTCCTAACCAAGTTCTTAACAAAAACTATCTGTTTATATATATTTCGAAATTCGAGGATATAATTTCGATTTGAAATTATGTATTTTTTCCATAATAAAAGAGCACAAATAGTAGGGGGACATTTGATATTATGTACCCCTTTCCAAAATGGTAGGGGGACGCGTCCCCCCTGCCCCCCTGGGATTTCCGCCCATGGTGATGGGGGAGCTTTTGCATTTTCTAGAATAAAATTGAAAGATTTCGTGCACACTTTGGGTGAATTTTGCCCTCTCGATCGGTGGCCCCCGGATGCATACGGTCATGTTTGTCATCTTAAAGTCTTTAAAAGGCCTATATTACATTGGTTTAAAACAATAGAGTTTGCAATAAGGCTCGTAATTTGCTGGAACTGCGACCCTGATCATGAAGAAACACCAGTCTGGGTCAGAAGGGAGGAAACAGGATCAAAAAGAACCCCAAGACTGTTTAATTCTCAAGAAATTTATTTTTGAATGCTCTTAGAAACGCAACTTTTACACTCAATTTTTACACCCTAAACCACACCCTCTCCCGCTCGATCGCTTCCGTATCTCACGCTTTCAAAAATATTGTGCCCCCTTCGGGATTTTGCCCCCCCCCCAAAAAAAAAAAAAAACTGAAAGTGTTCCGGCGCGCCTTGGTGGAAACAAATCTGAAAGAAAACATGAAACCAAGAAAGGTATTTCAGAGGGAGGTTTACCGTATACACAGGCTATAGGCCTACAAAATAAAAACAATAATGGGAGATAAAGAAGATCACCTGCTAATAACGCATGTGAATTAGAAAACGTTCTGAATAGATATGAATAGAACATTGAAATGCTATCCAAACATTGTGATTCATAATGCTGGTCTTTGTATTTTAATGTTCTATGTATAGGCCTACACCTCAGCTTTGAGAAAAGGACATTTATAGGCCTTACTACAGATATGATTGGCAAATGCACGTTCTTTAGAGGTGTAGAAAGGGGGTGGATGAAGAAAATAAGTCTAGAAAGAAAAGAATTAGACAGCCAGACAGAGAGAAAGAAAGGAAGGAAGAAAATAAGTCTAGAAAGAAAAGAATTAGACAGCCAGACAGAGAGAAAGAAGGAAAGAAAGGAAGGAAGAAAGAAAGAAAGGAAGAGAGAGAGAAAGAAAAAAAGAAAGGAAGGAAGGAAGAGAGAGAGAGAGAGAAAGAAAGAAAGAAAGAAAGAAAGAAAGAAAGAAGGAAGGAAGGAAGGAAAGAAAGAAAGAAAAAAACTTTCTATCAACGCGTGTATACATCCATGGCCATGCGCTCGCCGGAACTACACACATTGCAATCCATCGTGTGTGGCCCCCTGCTGTGACCGTAGATGCTGGGGTGAATTATCTTCGCGGACCGAGGTCAAGAAACAGGTGTTTCTATACTTAAATTTAATCTCTTGAGGGCAATAGGATTTGTATTACTGGGAGAAGATATTTGTTGATAAGGAAAAATGGGGTATACAGCCCTCAAACGAGAGATTTTCGTCATGTCATTCATCAGTGAGATATGAATTAGCGAGTACGTTTGGAGAGTACTAGGGGTGGCTAAATCTCGCACCTCGTCCACTACTAGCACTCAGACCATACTATGCATACTCATATAACTTCAAGAACTAACCCTAAAATCCCCAGATCATTGGGGGAATGAATGCGGGGAAATAATTATCGGGTGTTTTTGAGCCCTGAACAATATCTCATAAAGTGATGGGTATTCTGCTGATTTGGTCGGTGTGAACACTCCCACTGATATGCTTTCATATTTCAATTCTTTTTCTCAGTCTGATATGAATATGGATGTATACCGATGAATCAGCTTCTGTATCAAGTTCCATTGTGGCCGTCGCATAGCTCCAAAGCAATTTATGTGCTGGACCAATATCTTTGGATGTATAGCCCTAAAACTCAGGAGTATTTTAGTTGTTGTTTTACAAATGAGAAGCCTATATACAGTGCATCCCACAAAAAACGAAACCGAGATTTATCAATGATTTATCATAACTTAATCACAAATAAAATAGACAAATAACCTACCATTGTAAAGCTTAGAATCTCCTCTTTCATCTGAAATTACTTAGATGATTTCTCATTCACGTGAGCAAAAACAATTTCAAGAGGGGATACCAAAAAAGTAATTTAGTGGGCTGTATCTGGGTCTCAAAAAGAAAACCACATTTTCAAAAAGTTCAATATCTGCTCTTTAATTCGATACCTCAATTACAGAAATGGTCAAGAAATAACAAATTTCTGGTTATTTGAAATAAGGCTTGAATTTCAATAATTTTATAAAATTAAGAGGTTCTGTAGGCTAGCGTTCAAACTCACTTGACACTCCGTTTTCTTGACGATCAGCCATGCATTAAGTCTTTTGTTCACCATGCAATAGCGTCTGTGGGAAACCGGTGAAAACACGTTTATTTAATGAAATCATAGAAATACAAGCATTGTTTTGAGGGAACATAACTTTTTTTACTTCTTGACCATTTTTTGTGATTAAGGTATCAAATAAAAGAACAGATATTGAATGTTTAGGCACGTGATTTTCTTTTCAAAATTCAGATAACCCCCGCCAACTGAGTTTTTGGTATCCTTTCTTCAAATTGTCTTTGCTCACTCATACGTGAATGGGGAATAATCTATGTAATATCAGATGAAAGATGAGATTCTAAGCTTTACATTGGTAGGTCATTTGTCTATTGTATTTGTGATTAAGTTATGATAAATCATCGCTTAATCTCGGTTTCGTTTTTCTAGGATGCACTGTACATGTATATGTTACTTTAATTAGTTATTCACCCCACCTGCACACTGTTTGAAACATTCGTACAAAGTGGTACGACCCTTGGAAAGGGGGGGGGGGGCTACTTGAATTATAACATGATGCTATGTTCCACACAAAAAGTCAAATATAGGGGGCTTTGGAACTACATATTGGTCTTTAAAATGGGGGTCTCCGGAACGGCCCTTGAATCAATAATTGCTAAAAATGCATTGCTCTGGAACTGCCCACATTAGAAGTGGTGGTCTCTTGAACACCTTATGACTCCTCGTCGATCAAGTTTACTTTCCTGACCGGCTAAGTAGTTCATATGATGGGCGCACTGGAATGAGAAATCACAAGTTTGAGGGTCTCTGGAACGAGGAAAAATAGGAATTTCTATGACTTTCTAAATTGGTGATGCTCTGGAATGGACAGACTGAAAATGTTGGTCTCGACCAGGGCATATACACGTATCATACATTTATGCTAAGTAGCCCCCGAGGGGGTACGACTTGGCTAGGGATGAAACCCACAGCCTCAGTGTACCACTGAGCCACCATGCCCAGTTGTAAACTCTCATTTACATGAAATTTCTGAGAAACAAGCATTTCTTTCCTTTTGTCCAGCTCTGAGTTCAACAAACTGGAAAATTATGAATCAATGATTTGAACTAAGTATTGTTCAATTTCCACAATCCATTTCCCCCTCCCAACCTGTGAAACCTTATGTAGACACTTTCTACAACCTGGAGAAGACATATTGTTGGTGGTCATCTGAACCATCATATCACACATGACAGTGCAAACCCCATTTCAGACACAACTAACTTCAAAGTTTACTACAATGTCCACACTTTGATATTGTTGTGATTTTTTTAGAGAAATTCATTCAAAGCTCACTTTCTTTTTCGTGCTCTCTTATTCATCCCTTCATTAAAAATGTCTAGATCTGTCGTTTAAAGAAAACATGAGATGAAAAACTTTTATTTCATTTCTAATAATCGTACTCAGGAAATTATGTAAATCCTGACGATTAATTTGGAGATGAAATATGGTTTTAAGCACTTGTGCCCCACCCCCTAAAATGATGATGAACTACATTTTGCTAAATGCAATGAAAAGAAAACATTTCTACAATCCATAACTAACAATTTTGACAATATACAATTTGAATGATTCCGCAAGGTAAAGACAAAAAAGCAATCACGATTTGATCTCTCCGGACACTAAATGCAATTAGACTGACAAATAAATGTATAACTGTTATAATGCTTGTATTACAGATCTTTTCCCAAGTGCAAACCCGAAATGAAAAGGGTGTCCACTTCTCCCCTTCCATTTTCCTTGACAGTGTAATTCAATTTCCATCCATCTGATAAAGGAGGCATTAACCCATTGCATGTTGAAACAGATTTGTGCTTGTACGAAGCATGTGGGGAAATTTAGAATTTGGAAGTCGTTGGGTTGAAATAGGCTGTTATAAAAGAACACTGTAAACACTGCGGTGTTAAAGCTGACACCAATTGGTGTTAATAGAGGACCACACCCTGATGTGTCAAAATTACACCCTAGAGATTAAACATAACACCAAAGAGTGTAAATGTAACAACAAAAGGTGTTGTAATAACACCTATAGGTGTAAAACTAACACCACCAATTTAACACCAGTGTAAAATAACTGGTGTGGTCCTCTATTTACACCAGTTAACACCACAGTTTTTGCTGTGAAGGGAGGGAACACTGGAGGATTGTGAATGTGAAAAGAGCGGATTAGAGGCCAGGGCCCCGTTGCATAAAAGTTACTATTATGGTAACTTTGTCATCCAATGGTAACTACCATGGTAACGTTGATCACCAACCAATCAGAATCAAGCATTCCAGACAAGTTAACATTGGATGGCAAAGACACCATAATGGTAATTTTCATGCAACGGGGCCGGGTCCAGAAAGATGGGCAGGAGAGAAAGAGGGAGAGAAAGAGAGAGAGAGACATGTGATTCTTTAGAGAGCTTGATTCGATAAAAGAAAATAAGTAGTCTATGGTTTTGGATTTGTCCCTGATAAGAAGTGATTTCAATGGGTTCGTAGAAATGGCAGAATAGAATTTATTATGATTTTAAGCCTCCTTGGGAGCTGAATAGAATTGTGTGTAGTATAAGCCTGAACTTATGATAGACTCGCCTCCAGACCCACTTAGACATGTTAATGTAGGATCTGCGCCCACAGACCGGAGAATAATCATGCTAAAACTAAAACATAATTCTAAGCAGAATGACTGAATAGAAGAGGTGTCTGTATTAGTACTGTTGGACTGTTATTTTGACATTTGGTTTCCTTTAATAGTTTAGTTATTTATAGTTCAAGCTTTGGTATTTAGTTCAGCTTTGTTTAAATTCTCCATGCTTCTGTTGTCACCATTTACATTTGACTTTCAACCTACTTCTCCTGTCATTCCTTTCCTATTCAGATGTGTTCATTCTTTTACATTCCCACATCTGATTCTTTTTGTTCAACATTCTTATTATGTAATCATCCCAACATCTTATTCATCTCCATCCTCTATCTCTTATTGGTTATTTTTATGAATTGGACTTTTCCACTTTCAGTTGGCTTCTCCATTGTCTTTATTTTCATTGGTTGATTTTGTGTAATTTAAATATATGCTAATTTTGTATGAGTTTTACTGAGGCAAGGAAGCCCAGCAAATATAGCAGTGTACAACCAGACTCCTTCGTTTTAAGTTCTCTTTTATTGGGTCTCAGTTTCACTTATTCCCCTTCAGTTTGATGATTTAGAACTTCATATATTTTCAACTCCAAACATAATTTTCTTCAACCCTACAGTACCATTGTGAAAACTAATTATTCTAGGTTGGATCGTTTTGAAAATCTTAAAAGATGGATCGGGATAGAAGAATACAAAGATAGAATAGTAATGATGTCTGTCCTCTAGCATTGATTTAGTGCTGTACCATCCTCAGAAGGAGAAATTCTATAGATTAAACCAATTTGCGATGGTGTATTATGTGACAGTCACAGTATAGGAGCATCACCCTATTTATAACCTGTGGTAAGAGATAGGTTCTCATTGCAATCGCAGAGCAGCCATTCTACATTTACATGCTCAGGGATGGTGTTATGGGGGGGGGGAGGTCTACCCTTGTATGATTTTGCGAGAAGTGAAGAAAGGGGAAAACAAAGGGTGAAAGGAAAAAAGTAAAAAGGTATAAAACAGAAAGGTATTGTTCACGATATTCTATATTTACCTTATAAGTCAAGAGATATGTAAATTTTCAGTTGTCTTGGCTCCCAACAAAATATTCTAGTGCTCCCTCTCATCTTCCCCCACCACCTCCCACTTACACCCATCCCTCTACCCCCCTCCATCTCCTCCACTACCCCTCCATGACACCTTACTCTACTCACTGCTTTTGATATCCCTTCCACCCTCCCAGGACCTCTGCCCTCCCACCAACCCATCATCTCCCTCCATCTCCATTCATTTCATCTTCCCTTCACCCCTCCCATCTCCCCTTATTCCACACTGACCTCTTATCTATACTCCACCCTCTCATCCCCCTCCATCTTTCCTGCCAACACTTCCATCTCCCCTCCACCATTCAAGAATCCCCCACCCTGCCCCCTCCACCTCGCCACCTACCCTGCCACCTACCCCTCTCGTCACCCCTCCCATCTCACTGCTTCCATCTCCCCTCTCCATGCCTCTTAACTCCTCTCCACCATCCCATCCTTCCTCCACCATCCCACCTACCCTGGCACCCACTCTCCCACCACCACATTCATCACCCCTCCCATCTCCTGTCTTCTCTCTGTCCATGCCTTGATCCTATTCACCCTCCCACTTATCCTTGGTAATCCCATATCTGTCCCATTACCAACCCTTCCCCTCTCTTCTAATCCCTTTCAGATCATACAACTTCAATTATCAATTTTTGCTCAAATACCCTAAATAGCAATATAAAATACACACTAACAAATAAAGGTTCAAAACTGAACCCCGAAAGGTGATGCAAAATCAGCACCCTATGGGTTCAAAAATTGAACCCCTAATTTTGGTTTAAAAAATTGAACCCTGCTGTTTTTGCACCCCAACCTTAGGGTTCAATTTTTGAACCCCCAAACAGGGGTCAGTTTTTGAACCCATAGGGTGCTGATTTGCATCAACCTTTCGGGTTCAATTTTGAAACTTTATTTCTTAGTGTGTATGTACTATTTAGGTCAACTTTGAATTCACTATATGTCTAAGTTGAATATAAAATGTCTCTCATACCTGTGTGTTTGCTCAGTTGGTCGAGTGTCAGGGAGGTTGAGAGTTCAAACCTCAGCCGTGTCAGACCAAAAGAAATTAAAAGATGGGAGTTGCTGCTACCCTGTTTGGCATTCAACAATACAACAGATAAGAGCTACGTTGACCTGGCGCTGCATAGTGGCTGCTGGGCCCACGATTAATTGAGCAAAACAAATTTTTGGAGGATTTTTTTTTCTGATTTCTGTTTCAAACAGTAAATTATTGATTTTTTTCAATTGTTCAATAATATCAAGGTCATTTAATCGCCTTATTAAATAATTCTGCTCGTAAAGCTTATCGAGATTGATGATAATAATCATTATATTTCATCAATCATTATTGAATAGTCAGGACTTTAAGCAAGTCGTTAACGGCTTCCTTAGTTTGCTCATAACCCAAACTTACCTATTTCTAAATGGAAAAGCCTGCTACTTTATAGCAGATTAGTATTGTAAGACAGGTTCATTTGTAAGAATAGGGGTAGGGTGTTACTGTTCTAGCAATTGCCAATGGGAGAAGGATAAAAAAGGGAAATAGGTGTAAAATTTGGGGAAAATGGTGATATAGAGAAAGTCTAAAAAATGGAGTTAGATTGAAGTTCTTTGTAAGATTTAATAATTGTGAAAGAATTAGAAAAAAGGAGGAGAAAGAAGAAGATTCAGATTAAAGTTTATGTAATTCAGTTTAAAGTTAAACTTAGAAGTCTGATAAAGATAGATAGATAGAACCTTGGGAATGATAGGAATAAGAAAGGGACAGATGAAAAAAGAGCCACAGATAAAATTGAGATGATGACATCAAAAGAAGTGAAAATTGGAATGCAATCACCCCCCACCGCAAGCCACAAATAGCATTAACTTTTTGGTTGACACCCGTCATGATACCCTTGGATAGGATGGTGGTTCAAAGCCTCAGTACAAGTGCCTTAACCACCAACTTCACAGGGAATCCTAAGGAGAATACTTTCCCTGAAGAACAGGATTGATAAAAGGTAACACTTCTTGAAGTTGCACTTGCCATACCGTCAAGGCATCACCTGAAGAGCGATTGCCAAAGGTGTGCCGTTTGAACCTTCTTTTTCTTCAAAAACCGTTCTTACTCATCACAATCATGAAAGTCAGATCATTCCAGTGCTACTTGAGAGAATCAACGTTCTGAAGTAACCTTAAACTTACCTGCATATTCTAGTCCTAACCCCCCCTCCAAAGACCCCAAAAAAACTCATGCAAAGGTAGAAAATGAGAAGTTAAAGGAAAGAAAACAGAGTGGACGAAAGAAAAGTCTGTCAGAAGAGCGGTAGACACTTGAAGGAAGTGCTGCTGGGATGGTTCATACCGCTTCCAGTGAAGACCACTCGTGCCAGTCATCACTCAAGGAGTGGGATAACATCCAGGTCTTGATGAACGGCCCTCCAAAGGGACGCTGCAACGCTACAAATGTTTGAATATATCCATTTTAAAGCGGCATTTATGGGATGATTCAGAGGTAATCCACACCGTTGCTCATCGCAGGTATGCCACAGGTGAAACGCTCATTTGCATAGATGCCTTTGCTCTCATCAAACACCCCTCCAGGGCTTTTTTTTTGCTTTCCTCTCCCCCTTGGAAAGTGGGCTTCTTTTTTTCTATTCCATCCTACTAGCCCTAGCAGAGAGACAAGCCTTCTTCATGTTCAGTTCAGTGATGAGTTACATTGCGTTACAATCTTTCTTCCTCTTCGTTATGTTCAGTTTTTCATGATAAGTTACATTGCATTTTGTCTTCTCCTTGGAGGGTGTGCTTTTTTTTATCTCTTCCTACCCCCAAAGACTTCTTAATGTTCATTTTTGTGATAACTTGCATTGCCTTTCTCTCCCCTCGGAAAGTCAGCTTCTTTTCCCCTTCCTTTCTACCCCCGAGAGGCATTCTCCTTCACGTTCAGTTTTGTAAGAAGTTACATTGCATATTTTCTCTCCCCCTGGAAAGTTTTTTTCTCTTCTAATTACCCCCCAGAAGCCTTGATCTTATGTTTAGTTTTATGATGAGTTACATTGCCTGGAAAGCCTCTTTAGTGATATGTTGGTGACCTCACCATTCATTAGAGTATTCATTCTTTTTCATTTGGGGGGAATTTAGGAGATAATGTTGCATTCTGAAAAGACAGGTTGTAATGATTTCTGCTTTTTGTTGGAATAAAAAGTCCCATAATGATAATACTTTACCAATTTCTATTTTTCAAGGGACCTTGCCTTGTAAATGAAGAAAGTGTCATGGTATAGTGGTTCTGACTCTTGCCTTTCAGTCAGAGGGTCCTCAGTTCAACTCCAGGCATTAATTTCCTTTAAGAAATCAGTCCACATTGGCTGCACTCGACCCAGGTGAGGTGAATGGCTGCCTGTTAGGATTTTTTGCTTGAATGCTTGAGCGCCTATACAGCATCTCAGCTATAGTAAGGGTAAATGATATAATACCCAAGTATTAAGCGCAGTAGAGTATTATCTGCACTGTATAAATGGACTTATTATAATTAATATGAATTAGTCGTGAAAGATTGCATCAACTCTAGACTGAACTCAAATACTTAAAAGGTAGCAGCTGATATTGAGAGGGAATTAATCACAACTCTTAACAAATTTGGCCCAGGGTTTGCCTGACATATCAAATTCTTTCTGATGCATAGGCCTACTAAGAGACTCATGAATAAACATGAATCATTCTCTGTATAACTTCTATCAAATCCAATCCCAGCGCGTACACTTTGGCTTATTCTGCCTTTAAAGGCCGTTGCCCCATTTTTCTGGATGACACATTGGTCATGTAAAACTTGATCCGACCCACTTTACTCTTGATATGCTATGCTACCTGATAAGGGTGAGCCGAGAGTAGAGATCGATTCTGATATGACTGATGGGCAGATACTCAATCACATCCTTCAATGTTGAACCCACATGCGTTCTCCGTGAATCACTTTAGCCAATCACTTCATAATGTCCAAAGATTTTCAACACAGCGAAAATTTGGGAAAGATTCTTTTGAAATATTCCTTTTCAACAAAGCTTAGATATTTTCAATATAAACATTTTCAATGATAATAATGATAATAACGTCATATTTTACCCAGGGAAGCCACTTCAGTTCTGAAAACTGTTCTACCAGCGAGCCCCGCTTAACATGATAATGTTATTATTACCCCGAGTTCCTTGGTGTCAAGAAATATTTGAAAACAATTTTTTCTTAATCACAATCTGATTTGTGTTCTTTTTGTTCAGAACATACTTAAACTATTGCTCATTTATTTTGGGAACGCCCTGTCACTTGTCGATTTTTTTGTTGATTTTGAGAAATACATTCTTAAAAGTGCAATTAAGTTATCTTTTAATGATTTTTGTATTTGGCATACAAGGTGGAAATCATTATTTTAATTTTGATATTCTATATATTATATTAAATATTATATGTTTTATACTCAATGTGTGTAAAAAGGTATCATTTTGCTCATTTTAAAAGAAATCAAAATACCAACATGAGTTAGGACGCATTATGAATATATTCATGGATCCAGGCACATCAAATTTGTTTAAAATTTTTGGTTTTCTACAGTGCGTATCAAAAAAAGTTTACACTTTGAAAAGCCCTGGGAATTAAAAAATATACAACATGTGGATAATTTTATCACATATATTTTTGGGTTTGGGTCTCATCTATCCAATGAAAGTAAAAGTTTTGACAGAATGTTACACTTGAGTGAGCACTGTCCATTTTTGTAAAGCTCTTTTCTTTTCACTCTGTGTCAAGGGAAAAGGGCGAAATAAAACTTACCCTCTGAAATATTTCTCATACAATTCACTTGCACTTTTAGTTGATTGAAATAAAACGGATACATTCAAGCATTTTGTAACACTTTTGCCACCCAAATTGAAATTTCAACACTTTTTGTGCCAGCTGGATCAGAGGACATAACTAAATCTTAACAGACATCTCAAGCATTTTTTCACTAACTTTTTATCATTTAAAGTGGGTTTACTTTTCATATTTCATGTAATACTTGTTTCTCCACACTTTTCCCTAGCTTGACAATAATTAACAAAATGAAAATCAAGCCTAAGCCATTTCATGTAAATCACAGCTCAGTGTAAAGCAAATATCGTCATGATGGCCTCGGTTTCTTGGGGAGTGGGGTGGGGCACAATGCACTCTTCAAAGTGTTCTGGGCAAGGAAACAAGTAAAAAATGTAAAAGATATCTTCAACTCAATTTTACTAGCTATATTCAATGTGTTCTTCATGATTAAGGTCTACTTTTATTTCAAAGTTCTGCGCAAATCATTTTTCATTAACTTTTTAAAAGTAAGCGGTGCTCACTCAAGCGGAAATATTTTTCAAAAGTTATATTGTCATTTGCTTAAATGGATCTGTACCAATATTAAAATGTGGAAAAATCTTCAGGATATTACAAATGTATAATTTTACATGATTGTTTCTAAGTGTAAACTTTTTTTGATACGCACTGTATACAATATATTTGTAATGAATTACATGCATATTGCATTTGATTATATGATTCGTGGGAAAAAAGTGAATAAAGTCTTTCTTTTAAAAGAAAAAAAAACAACAAAAAATTTGTTGTAAACCAGTGTTAATAGAAGACCACACCTGTAATTTCCCAATGGTGTTAAGTTTTTAGGTCTTAAATCAACACCCATAGGTGTTATTACATCACCTTTGCTTCTTCCTGAACTTTATGGTGTTATGTTCAAAGTCTAAAGTGTAATAATGCTTACATTGCTGACCTTCCAATGTTTGATAAAATCAGCCGTGGGGACCATTTCATGAAGTTGTCAGCACTGACAACTTGTCTTTCTCCGACAGTTCCCATGGTAACAGTCAGATGTTAGTGCCTCTCAGCCAATCAAAACCAAGGATGGAGTCAAACAAGAACCTGCAAAAAAATCTAATATTTTGATTGAGAAAGACTGCCTTTTTATCCAAATTTTCCTGAATGCCTATGATTGAATGCAGGGAATAATTTTGCTTTACAAATTTGAGCATTTTTGGTCTTAAGAGAAAAGCTCTCTACTAAAGTAATGTGCAGTCCTATGTGAAAAATTGCTATACAAAAGACTCAATGCATAGCAGTCTTGAGCAAATTGCGATGCGATACCAGGAAAATTATTCCCTGGAATGGATTTTAAAACCAAAATGGTACATGTATTTTTTGCGAAATCTTAATAGGGTCTGTGATGCCACCATTATCTTAAAGCTTTTGAATATTCATGGGAGGCTTTCGTAATGCTACGTGTCATAGTGGTGCCATCCTTGAGGATCTTCAGCGATTCCTGCGAGATTTGGCGAGAATTGCCGGGATACTTCAAAAACAGGGCAGGAAGCAACGTGTGCACATCAGCCGCGGTGGGTTGCGATGAATGGTGAATGGTTTTGAGTTATTGGGAGCGTAAAAAGTCCATCACTTGCTGAATCATTTTAACAGGATAAGATGAGCTCACTACACTTTTGTTTTTACCAAGGAAATGAAGGGAAGAGAGAACAGAGGGTAGGAGAAGGGAAAGGATGGAGGGGGGGGGGGGGGTGGGATGGAATGAGAGCTCTTAATGTTATTAAGAGCAGAGCAAGACTGAAACAATCTCCTTTAAAGCTTTAACCACTTTAAAAGGGTAATAGGTTTATAAGACCTCTTTAACAAGGAAATGAAAGGAATAGATTGGCCGTATTTGAGAGCTCTTGATGCTATTTTGAACATAGAAAGACCTTTCCTTTAATGGTTTAACCACTTTGAAAGGTAAAATAAGTTTAGAAGACTTCTTTAACAAGAAAATGAAGGGAAAAGAGGGCGGGGGAGAGGGGATGTGGTAGGGAGATTTGATAACTCTTGATGCTAATTGGAACATAGCAAGACTAAAACACTCCCCTTCAATGGTTTAAACCACCCTAAAAAGGGAAGAATAAGTTTAGAAGACTTCTTTAACAAGAAAATGAATGGATGGAGGGGGGGGGGAAGGGGTGTGGAATGGGGATTTGAGTACTCTTGATGCTAATTGGAACAAAGCAGGAGATCTCATAACACTCACTAAAAAGAAAATAGTTGTTGGTGTGCTGTTAAATTTCTCTTTAAGAAATCTGTACCACTTGCCCCCCAGCAGTGACGAAATGACTTTCATCTCAGATTTCAAGAACGGAAACAAACCATTTTACATTCTTTGCATTTAAAATGAGGTAGCACGCATTAATTTCTTGAAGCATTTCTACTGCAGTTTACATCTTCTTCCTTTACACATTATAGAAAAGGATCCTTGTGTTGTGCAAAAGAGTTGCTTGTTGCAATAATACTGGATCCCAAACTATCAGTTTACCCATATTTAATGGGGTCCTGTCTCCAAATGGATTTGTATCAGAGTCATGAAGAATATTCACCTGCTGACAACTTATACCATGGTCACATTTGTTCTACGGCGGCCGTACGGCGAGTCGAAAACAGCCGTTTTAACCATTTTTGTCAAACTACATAAAGGTTGTTTGAATCAAAATTAATAAAACGGCTGTTTTCGACTCGTACGGCCGCCGTAGGGCAAATGTGACCAAGGTATAAATTCTGTAATGCTCATACACTTTAAACAGGGATTATTCTGTTCCAGTAGACAATTGGTTAAATCATGTTGCCGATTCATTACACTTTCTCACAGTTAACATTTGAATTCAAGCCTGTCTTTACTTTTATTAAATCTTCCTAAATCGTTGACTTCCCCACCCTCTCAGGTTGTTCTAACCAACCCCAAAGTTGGTTAGAATGTACTGACAAACTAATGGCTTAAAAAAAATCCCAAGTCATTTTGCACCCACTTTTATTTTACTAACAGTTTGTAGATTCATATTTAGACCAACTTATGGGTTGCTTAGAATATTTCCATAAATGTATATAAATGCGTATGTCCTGGTACTTTTATGGTGTGATGATATTTTAACCAACCCTAAATTTCGTTAGAATATAAATTAACCAAATATTGGTTTAAAAAATCAGTTTGCACACAATTTTGTTTAATCAACAGTTGGTAGGTTCTGTTTATTTATGGTAACTCCCGTAGGAACTCGGCAGGACAGCATTTTTGCTGTTAAACCAATTACCAATGTAACCAATTACCTAGGAAATATTTTGCATCTAGTTTAATTAGTCATCGCGACTGACCATATAGACGACATGTATTACTCTTGGGCCTTTTTATCAAAGTGGAGACAATGGCAGAGTGGGGATTCAAACTTACAACCTTCTGATTATGAGTCCAATGCTCTAACCACTGGACCACATTACCCATATTTATTTATAATCAAACCTAGTTATAGGTTGGGTAAAATATTTCCAAGAATGAATATGTCCTGGAACAGCTGTGGTATGATGATGTGAATCGAAAATGTGTTTTAGTAGATGTATTTTGTAATTTCAAATGAAAATATGTTTGATTTGGGATTCTGACCAAATTCATTTTTCTTTTGGTATTAATAATTTATGATAACTCAAATGATATGCAATCACTATGAATGAATTGACTCTATAAAGAAAGATAAAAATCTTACCAAGAGTGAGTGCTCAATATCCTAAAATGCACTGAAACTAATCATTGGGCCCATTGCAGAATACAAAACATGATTGAACACATTTTGTTGTTCTTTAAATCGGATAACAAGCAAACTTTAAACAACATATGAATAATCATGATTATCTCAGTGGTGTATTTTTCACGGTTAAAAAGCCTGCTTTCAGCTAGAAGATGCTTTTCAGCAAGGCCATGAACAACAGAATGCAAATCATACACCAATGAAAATGAGTCTACAAAAAACCCCCACTATTCTGTTTTAGGACCGATGACCGTCATCTGCTAATGCAAAATGTAATTGCAAATAGTCGTATACCCAAGCAGTGCGTATACCCAAGCAGTGCTCTATGGGCCTTTAGTAAGGTACTTATCCTCATTAGCAGGTCCCTTGGAGAGGAACTACAGCTGTAGGCCCTCTAGTTACACACTGAAAAGCAAGTTTTCTTGGTAACAGTCGAGTGAAGTAACCACCCCCATTATTTATATAATATTGACTGGCTCTTCTTTTGGGGAACATCAAATATATTGCCAGCAAAAGAATCATATTGGCCCGAGTCAATATGGGTCTTTTTTAAGGGCAATATATTTGATGTTCCCCGAAGAAGAGCCAGTCAATATTTTTATTATCATCCAAATCAGATATCTAGAGCAAAAATCATGATAATGGGGATATTTCTTTTAAAAATAGAGTTCCATTGTGTCATGTTAATATTGGTCTAGGCTCTGCACTTTACCATTATGACGTACTTGCAAGCGCTCGGATCCAGCTTTGTCTTTATTATGACGTATATTGTTGGTGCGCGGATCCTTATGAAGTGTATATCTTTATACGCATCCACAAATGCCCGGATGTGAGACCAGGGAAAATACAAAGGTATATTTTGCGTTGTCTCTGCATGCAAAGTAAATACGCGCATGGAGACCGAGGAAAATACAAACAATATACCTACCCTTCCCAATATTCAGAAAATGTAGGGCAATACGGTTTTGTAAATGACCAGCTCAGATGTCTGATACGGGTGATAATGTGCCATATGCTTTTGATCTACATTAGATGTGAATGTAGCAGGACATAATGTTTGTGTGAGATTCATGAAGATTGGAAAAAATATGTTATTATTGATATTATTATTACTACTACTATTATATTTATGATTCATTATCATCGATATATTAGATATGAATGAAGGCCATACAAATTAGTGAATGAAATGAACAGCTGGCTCATGCCCCTTCCCCCTTTGAGAGGTACAATAAAAAAATTTAATGTAAAAATGCAGTTAAAACACAAGTGCGCCCCCCCCCCCTTTTGAAAGTGAGGACCTTTCTTATCTTTGTTTTGTTTTTTGGGTTTTCAAAGTTTGGTTTGGACAAAATGTACTTAATTTGGGGTTAAATTTTTTTTTTTTTGCTTTTCAAACTTTCCTATGGAAAATGTGCCCCCCCATGCAAAATCCTAGGTTTGCCTTTGATTATGTCTATAGGAGCACTAATCTTTCAGAAATATCAAATTTCTAAATTTAAATACTCAAAGCCTGAATAATATTTCTACGTTGTATGTATAGCGCACATATTTACCTTGTTAGGTGCTCGAGGCGCTCCTATATTACACCGGCTGAGCTAGACTGCCCATTCCGGTGCTCACCGCTTTTGAGGAATTACTTCTAGTTAGTACCCATTTACCTTACCAGGGTTGAGTGCAGCACAATGTGGGTAAATTTCTTGCTGAAGGAAATCACACCATGGCTGGAATTTGAACCCACAACCCTCTGTTTCAAAGTCCAGAGACTAATCCACTGGGCCACAATGCTCCACATTTTGGCATTGCTATTAGAGACAATCTTGATCTATGGTTTATTATGTACATGTTTTAAGCTTTGCTATCATATGATGATAAATATATACATAAAATGTGTATTCCAGGTTTTGTGATAAACCACCCCCCCCCCTGCCTAGAAAATTAATGTGATGGAATGGAACGAGCAGATCTCCAGGGAAACTACTAACTCTGCAATTCATCGTCATGCATGCTGATTTCATTGTGAATGACGTGCATTTAGTGCAAGAGGGGCATTAGCTCTTAATCAGTGATGCAACCATTAACGCCCTTCTTGCACTTAACCAAGGGGTATCTACTCATCCCTCACTAGGATATTCCTTGATGGCTCCGAGCATTTACACCCGGGATATATTTCGCGTGATTAATCTCGAATGTTTCTGTTTTCTGTTGGATTTCCTTGATATGCTACTCTGATAATTACGATCCCACGAGAGGGAGGAAAAGCACGGCCGCTCGCGAACCATTTTCGTAAAGTATACCTGGCAGGCGTGGCTTGGATCTCGTTACGGAGCCCCAATTGATAAAATGGTAGCCCCTGGGCGGGGGAAATTAATGACGTTTGGCTGTAAAGTAACACCTCTGGTATCGTGTCTTAACCGAGAAGTGTATTTACATGTTTGCAAATTTGATGTGTTGATAGCTGTATGAAGAAAGAGAGAGAAAAAGTTAAATGACTGAAGGGGAAAGAAGTTATGCTGTATTTTGAAGGGAAATGAGAAAATAATAGTGTGTATGTATACCAGTACAGTAATGAGATTGGGTGAAAATGATTGGAAATTTTAGGAATTTCTGGTTGAATGGAAGGGAGAGAGAAAGAGAGGGAGAGGGAGAGAGAAAGAGAATGGGGGAGGAGACAAGATAAAAGCCAACAATTAAAAATACACAAAATAGACTAAAATTCTGGAATTTTATGATGTGGATGGAAGGTATAGAGAAAGGAAGAAGGGAGAGAGGGGTGGGGGACAGTAAAATAAAGCCAACAAAATAAACCTATAGAACAGACTTTTAATAAGTTGTAATACCAGGCCCCCGTAACACAACACTAAGGGCCCGTTTCACAAAGGACTTGCAATTGTTGTAACTTTGCCATCATGACAGCTACCATGGTAACAGGGGTCAACAGCCAGTTACCATGGTAGTTGCCATAATGTCAAAGTTACAACAGTTGCAAGTCCTTTATGAAACAGGCCCCAGGTGTTGGATCGTGTGATGATTTCTATAAACAGTTGCATTGATTATTTAGTATCATCGTTAGTTAAAATTATTCCCTTATTCATTCGTTAAAATCATTAAAATTCGTTAAAATTCGTTAAAATGTTACAGTGCCCGAGATCAGGATTGAGAAAATAAGTAGAAGAAAATGGTAAAGATGAGGATATATGAGTAGTGATACTAACTATATAATTTCAAAATATGTTGAAGAAAAGGAAATTTAAAAGGGGAAGACTGAGGTTATAGAATATCTATTTGGATAAGAAAGTGAGTAATTTCATCAAAAGGAAGAGATGAAGGGAGCAGAGAAACATAGAAGAAAGAGTACAAAATAAACGTGGACAGAAAGGAAAAAGGGAGAGATAGGAGTGATGAGAGGGGTGGGGTGGGATGGGGAGGGGGTACGTGAATAATGATTAACCGGGGGGGGGGGCACTCAGTATATAATGCATAGTGGGTATGTGCAGCGGAGGGGATCCCCATTTTTGTCTCACCTGCGAAGCAAAGTGAGACTATATAGATGAGCGGCCACAAGCCAAAAAGTGCCTTATTTCTTGACTTTAATCCCCCCGGCTGGATCAAAGCAAAATCATACATCAAATTAAAGGAAATTTTCTGAATTTTCCGGAATTGGGCATTAAAAATGCCGTAATGTGTAGCGTCACCATGGAAACCAGCCTTGAACAAGCCACGCCCATTTTAGATACTTATTGAATATTTATCACGAATATTGATTTTTTACCTATTAATTTAGATTATCAGGTATTTTTTCTTATTTTCAAAGGCTAGATCTACTATATATTGTAAGAAGAATTACTGAAAAACAACTTAGCATGAATTTTATGAACATTTTCTCAGAAATTGTTGCCTAGCAACATAACTTTCCATAGCAACCATTTAGCTCCTTAAGGAAACCACTTATTTTTCCATTTCAAACCAAACTTTTAACTTTTTAACTAGGTTGAATTAAACCAAGTAAGTTACACCAATGAAATTACATAAATTATTATTTAAAAATAATATAAAGAACTGAAAACCCCCATTTAAGCTACTGAGAACCTCAAATTAATTTGCTATGCTCAACCGGACACACCCCTTCACATCGTACAAATCGCCATTTTATTGTTCATTTTGACTACATTGTTACAGATACATGTACGTACAAGGCACATACTTTATACTATTTTGTGGTGAAAACGTTGATTGAGTGAATAATTCCTGATCAATTATCTTGTCTTCAATAGAACAACAACAAAATGACCATTTCACATTATCCATGGATACCAATTTGTTGCCTAGCAACGACTATTTTCCATAGCAACGACTATATTAACACTCTTTTCCCTGGACAAATCTGTGGAAAATAGTCCATTATGAGCAATAATCCTGAAACAATTATCATTATAGATGTCTACAAACTCGTTTTCAGTAATCATTCAACAAACTGTCTATTTTATAGCTTCCATGGAGTCAAATGTGTTGCCCAGAAACAATATTCCCTAGCAACGGCTATGTTACCACTCTTCATCTCGGCTAAATGTGTTGATGAAGTTGTGCCTTAGAGTAAAAATATTGAGAGAATTAACATATCATAGTTTGTTATCGATTGGCAAACAATATTCCGGATTTTACCATTATGTACTGACACAATTTCATTGCCTAGCAACACTATTTACCTTAGCAACGATATGTTTCCCCCCTAACGAATTTTGGGGAAAATAATCCACTTTTAAGTGTACAGTACCATTTGTACAATAATATACCTACATGCATACTGGCAATGGTAAATTGAAGGACATCCCTTTATTTCTCTTATTTCTAAAAAGAAATCATCTATCCTTGTATGTATATTGCTTGTCTACCTATTCTAAACATGAGCATGGTATTTAAACTTTATCGTTTAAAAAAGAGCAGCTTCAAAGAGAAATTTAAATGTTTTTGCAGATAAAAATAGAATAATATGGTTTGGATGATTCATAAACTGAAACTGAAATAGTTGCTGGGTACATAGCATTTTTCTTTCTTTTTTAGTTTGCTACAGCATTGATGATATGATAAAATGGACAACACTACTATTTAGGCACAGTCCCTGATTAAAACTTTGATCATACAGTGGGCCTTCACCTAAGGCTTGTACAGATATTTTTTTTCAATTTCAGGGCCCTCCTACATGTATACTAGTAGAAGT
The DNA here is from genome assembly GCF_018143015.1 of Lytechinus variegatus. Taxonomy (NCBI): domain Eukaryota; kingdom Metazoa; phylum Echinodermata; class Echinoidea; order Temnopleuroida; family Toxopneustidae; genus Lytechinus; species Lytechinus variegatus. Next base: position 23,958,864 of record NC_054747.1, on the reverse strand, counting down.
GCTCAGGTCATTGGCAAAGGCTTTTGGCTGCATATTTACATGTAGATTACTTTCTTCGAGTGAATATGGAATGGTTAACAAATGGATCTCTCTTGTCAAATAGTACCTAATCACCCATGCATATCCATCTTCCAAAGTTGTGTCTGTGTTGAGGTTGTAGCCCAAAGATGCCAAAGCTGTGAGTTCGACAAGTTTCTGATGAAACTTTAATACTATTAATAGGTGTCAGAAGTTTAATCACAGGGAATTTATTATGTCACTTTCAATCTGATAACTGTCAAGAAATCAGAAGGATGAAAGTATGAAAACTTGGGATCTTAAGCCTTAATATTTTTTTTTTATTTTTTTTTTAAAACAAGTGCACACCTAGTTAACAATAATGCATACAGCATTTCCATTTATTTGAAAGCAGGAGATAGGTGCCGCGGCCGGGGATCGAACCCCGGACTTTCCATGTATATAGTCAGGCGCCTTAGACCACTCGGCCACGGCACCACCTTAATATGATGTTTTTTACCCGATTGCTAAGAAAGCATGAATGCTTGTAAGCAAACAACTAGAGGACCGACGGCTTAATGTCCTCTCCAAGACCTGGTAATGAGGGTGTAATGAGGATGTGCCTTAAAAAAGAGCACTAATACACCAAGTGAGAATCAATCCAGGTCACCGGAATCCGAAACCCCCGCTCTATCATGTCTATCGACTGAGCTATCATTCCCGATCAGGCCAAGAAAAGGACAATAAAACCATTAAGGATAGAAAGGCTTACTAAAGTGGGAGATGTTTTCTATGTCTAAGTGTCATGTAATATGTCATGAGGTTTGCACACATCTGCTGAATAGAGACAACCAGGGTGGGGCATACAACAAAAGTCCCAGAATATATAGAGGAGGTATATCCTTTTATATCATCTTTGATGTTGTCTTTCGGGTATTTTCTGCTACAGCGATAGTGTCAGTGACTGCGATGGTTAAAAACTGATGCCTTAAATACTCAGTTTAAAAAAAGATGTCTGAAAGAATAGACAAGGATTCCTCTCAACATGCATACATATGTAAAGGACGTTGACATGGGTAAAGCTTCAGAAAACAGGTACAGATGCTTCTATTGTCATGATTGTTGGGCTCAAACTAACGCTACTGTTCGTTCCATGGAGATTTAGATCAATGTAAATCTTCAAACACATCCATGGTATAAGAAATATTTCTGAGAAAATATCTGAAACTGAAAATTGGGATGATATATCTGCAGTATTGGTAAAACATGCTGATACTAATAATACAAATGCATCTGCATTTGTAATGATGATTTTTTTCAAATGATAAGGCTGGAACATTTAAATTACAGCCATAATTTTGTATCACTACTTGAATGGAGTAGAAAAACATTGAATTGAACAATAATCTCTAAAGTAATAATCACTCCTCAGTGTGCCAAAATGGACTCAGTGATGATCTGGCAAGTTTAACTCCTTACTGTGCTATAAATCATCTCTGTTCCGATCCAGAAAGACTCAAACTTAGTGTATTCCACCTTAAGAACAGAGAGAGCAGATCAAAAACTGAGGGTCAGGTGGTAACAAGCCAACCTACCTTGGCGTCATTGTAGACCGTTCTTTTTTCATACAAAGAACATGCTGCCAAAACAAATGCAAAATTTGGAGCAAAGGAATATCATTCTGAAGAAGCTGGGAAACATATGGGGAATTGATAGATGCCAAATCTCTCTGTACCACAGCTCTGACTTTATGCTTCTGCACTGCTGAGTACGCAGCCCTTGGTGCTAAATATCGACCTACTATTTACCTACTATGTATTATTGCGCCCACCGTACGTCAGAAGAGAAGTCATCAGCACAGATGAAAGAAAAAAACAATCAAGAACATAGTTTTCCACTCGTCAATCATGAGCCTGCAACGAGACTCACATCTAGACACAGTTTTCTCTGCTCAATAGAATCCCTTGATGACTCTGCTCGCATAAAAGCGTCACCCACTGGTCTAACAATCTCCAGTCTGTGATGCACAATCTCACCTACGGACTTAGTACGTTACTCTCCAGGTCCAAGTGAAGAATGGCCTACCTGATCTTGTTGAACCGCCCATGGGGCTACAATAGTATTGCAGAAACTTCCTGCAACTGTAAGGATGATGACAGGATACAACACTTTTTTGGCATACCCCTCCTACCAGAGCTTTGAACTGCCACTGCCTTTGCCACTGCACTCGAGTCTTTTCACAGGAAAGCTACATGTAGATCATGTACCATTATCAGGACATGACATCTTTAATGAGCTAAGAAGAAGTCTGTCATTAATTATCTGACTGGTAGAATACACCTATTTATGGTAATCTGACATTTGGGGGAAAAAATGATTATTTGGTCATGGGTTGTTGGATGGGGGAGGGGACAGGGACTTAATTGGTTCCTGATGGGGTTGTCGGTTAGGCCATGGACCTAGGTCCATGGTGAGGCCAAAACTTTGCTGAAAACGGTGCCTATATTCTGAATGTTAGTGTTTTAAGGGGAAATTTACAATTTGTCAGTGAAAGAGCAAAGATATTCGATGCTAACAATCTTACCCAATATCTACATACCCCCTTAAAAGCCACCTATTGGAGAGACAAACTCCTGCACACCTTTGCTTTCATTTGGTCATAGTGTACTGAATGATTTTAAAGGGCAATATTTGCGCTGTGCCCATCTTCTCGGGTAACGACACAAGTCCTTTGTAGTAGAGGGTTCAAGCAAGATCTGGCTTTTGGGTTGAGTGACTCCAGATCTTTGGCAGCGCACGGCTCTGGTAGGAGGGGGGGGGGGGGCAGACCAAAAGGTGATGCACTGTCTGATCCTCTCCTCAGTCGTAGATAGTGTCTGCATCCCTGCTGTAGCCCCGAACTGCATATTAAGGACTTTGCACCTTTTTGTTCCAGACCATATGTAATACATAGCCATGTAAGACATAGCCAGGATGGCCAATTGTCATTTGAACCTGGGGCGTGATTCTTAGGTCACATGGAAAGCTTTTGCGTCACAGACTGGAGGTGGTTTGTCCCTAGGGCGATCCTTTGACTGTGTGCATAGCTATCAAGGGATTCAGTCAAGTGAAGGAAATTGTCTTGATTCCAGTCTCTTTGTGTCAGGTTCATAGTTAGAGAGTGGAAGAAGAAGGACATCTTTTTTGCTCTTTTTCCACCCGTGCTGATACCTCTATATCTGGGGAACTGTGCCACACAATAGGTAAGATCATCTACTCTTTATGGTAGCATACAGACGGATTACTTGGTCGTCTGTGTAGATGTTAAAGAGGAGTTGGGCAAGGACACTTCTTTGTGGGAGACCATTTCTGCCTCCACCATTTGCTGCTGGAACCACTGAGATTCACAACCGGTTTCAGCATTTTTTGAATTAGCCTTGTCAACTTGACTTCCTTTGTCACCACAATGACTTTCCTCGTAAGAAGGCCTACCCCATGATTAACTGTTTCATAAGCTGCAGTTAAGTTAACAAAGGCTGCTCTAGTTTTCAGACCTTCCTCAAACCATCTGATGTACCGAGTCAGATTCAGTACTTGATAAGTAAAGGACTTTACTGGCCTGATTCTACTGGAATGAAGAACTCAGTCACAAAGGGAACAATGCGGTTAAGCAGGAGCTTTTCAAAGGGATTGTATGTGTGACAGAGTAGAGAGATATTTCTGTAACTCTGATTGGGTCTTTGCCTGGCTCGACTTTGGCAACTACCCTAAATTTCCTCTTGCCATTGTTTTTTTTTCTTCATGCAAACAGTGGTTTAACATGTCAGCAGCCATTGGTCCAAGGAGGGTGATCTGCTCACAAAGGGCATTTCATCTAATCCAGGTATCTTGTTGCTCTTAATTATTCCCTTTGATAGCCTAGCACAAGCAGACAAGAAGTTCAGGCTGAATGGTCTTGTGAATTTAAATGACTCTTAGTTGGGAGACTGTCACTGCACTTTTATTTAAGGGAGGTTGGCCCTTCGTGGGCAATAAATAGGGTTACCTTGACTGTACACAAGAAGGTAGTGGGCCACTTGGTCGGTGGTCACTATGGGTATATATTGAATCGTTTTTCAAGGATCCGAATCGTTTTCCCGGCCCGGCTTTTCTGCTGTTGTGAGTCATGTCCATTGATTTATTAAATTACTGTCACTTTCTTTTTTATTATCCATAATGACAGTTGTCAATTTCCCCCACATTCAAGTGTATCGGCACCAAAGGGGTCATTCTCAAAGCTCCTGAAATATTTACTGTACAGCAGCTTCATCATTCGTCAAGCCCGGAGAATAGTTTGTACAGCATCCTCGTGGAATATTCTTCTCTGATGATTTCTTCAATAGCTTTTCAAATGTGTCGTAATGAGTAGGGAGTGCTGGAAGATCCTGTGGATAGTTATCCGGATCTATGACAAACTGCTCCCAGATTGCTTTCTTCAGGGTGAAACATCTGTGAAAGGGAAGTGTGCGTAGAGTGTGGCTTCATTCACCTTCAGCCCAATAGGTTGATGTTGAGTGTGCGGGAGAGGGTCAAGCACAACTTTGTCACATTTTGTTGGGTGATGCAATCTGATTTGCATCTGACCAGTTCTCCACAAGTTCTCCATCTCGTTGGTTCCTCCATACCCCAGATAATGCTGTGACTGTTGAAATCCCCAATAATTACATTTTCTCGATCGGAGGTGGCTTCTCGAGAAAGGGAGAGAGATTGGTTTGGAGTTATAGAAAGAACTTAAATGGGAATACTCATAAGTTCTATGGTTAGGACTTTGCCATTTATCTTGATGAGACAATAACAGGGCTTACACCTAATTAATTCTACTTAAACAGATATTTGACCTGCTAATGAACTGCTGGAATCAGTAATGTAATGCCCACTAATGTACAGAGACTAATCGGTTCTAGTGAGCAACAGGCACAGATTAGAGTAATTTTTGTTGTCTAGTTGGTACATTCGACATACTGAGGATCTTTTGATCTGTGTTTAAATCATGGCAGGTGATCATTGAAAAGGTTTTTTCATCAAGTTGTGCAGATAAACCAGCAATCATGTTTGAAGGTCTGCAAGTATACTACTGTGTTAAACTGCCCTATTGCCCATCCATTGGTATAATAACAACAACAAAAAAGAAAAAAAAACTTCCAACAACACAGGAAAATTGCCAGAATTGCAGATAGAAACTTTGATAGTTCATTGAGATTTACATATTTTAGTAGGAACCTCATAAAGTAATTAGTTTTTGAGTTCACAATGTACAGAGGTGCCAGAATTGCAGATAGAAACTTTGATAGATCATTGTGATTTACATATTTTAGTAGAAACCTCATAAAGTACAAGTTTAGCTTTCGAGTTCACAATCACTATATTTCCACAAGATAAATATTTCCGTTTTCCCATGGCAGGCACTCTAAGACTTATTGGCTGGTCTTGGATACACTTTAAGACTTATTGGTTGGTCTTGGATATATATATATTATTTTTCCTAAAATGTATAATAAAATGTTCCAAATAACAAACTAAATGATACTGTTAATAATACTCATTTCCTCTACCATGGCCGTACGCAGCGAAAAGATGCATTTTTAAACTGAAAATTTTCACAAAATTCACCAAAAGTGTGCATTATATCCTTCCATTTACTATGAATAAGCGTCCATTGCCAAACTCGGTCGCTGTGCTTCCTCGCTTTGTTAATCAGAGACTTTTAGTCGGCTTGCCACTCCAAAGAAAAGTTTTCTGTATACACCCATGCCCTCTCTTAATATACCGACTGCCTGGCTAGATGGCTGAAATTAATTGTCATCACCACAATCAATGCTAAGAATAGTATAAGATGCATTTTGAGGACCAAGAAAGGGAATTTGGGGGAGGTTGCAGGCTTGAAATATCGCCGAAAAGTGATGGTTGCTAGGTAAAATGCTGTTGCTAGGCAACGTAATGGTTTCCATAGGTAACAGAAAATTCTATGAATACTGAATTATTTAGATTAGAATAGATAACTTGACACAGGGTATCTAAAAATTTTCACAAAATTCACCAAAAGTGTGCATGATATCCTTCCATTTACTATAAAAAAGCATCCCTTGCCAAACTCAGTCGCTTTGCTTCCTCGCTTTGTTTCTTGGAGACTTTCTTGCCACCCCCAAGGAAAAGTTTTCTGTATACAGCCATGCCCTCTCTCAATATGCTGACTTCCTGGCCAGATGGTTGAAATTAATTGTCATCACCACAATAAATGCTTAGAATAGTATAAGATGCATTTTGAGGACCAAAAACAGGAATTTTGTGGAGGTTACAGGCTTGAAATATCGCCAAAAAGTGATGGTTGCTAGGGAAAATACTGTTGCTAGGCAACATAAAATGGTTTCCAAAAACAGAAAAATCTGTGAATACTCAAACATTTAGATTGGAACAGATAACATGACACAGTAGGGTATCTATTGGATTTATAACAATATTACAATATCCATTAAATGATTCATATAGTCGTAAATACACACAAACATATATATTTAGTGATATCCGTCACATGCAGGGTTAATCAAACACGGCAATAAGGTAACTTTTCATGATCATATAAGCATTATACATCCTAGTCTTCCTCTTTTATCACTTTTTCATCAAAATTTACCCTTTTCATTAGTTTTTACAAATTAAAAACTTTAAAATTTATAAAATGAATTAATCTGGTAAAAAAATAAAGAATATTGAAAAGTGAATATGGTTGCTAGGGAAAATAATGTTGCTAGGCAACGATTTTGAAATCAAATATGTATGAAATATATATTTGGTTGCTAGGCATTATCATATCATTCAATCTGTAGTGATTTTATCCTTGAAAATTCTATAGTTATATATAAATTAGTATAATTGATTAACAAATCTAAATGATAAGTTGCTGCTTTGCATATATCACAAAAATGGGCGTGGCCTATTCAACGCTGGTTTCCATGGTGAAGCTACACTCTGCGACACTTTTAACTCTCAGTTCTGAAAAATTCAGAAAATTTCCTTCAAAATGATGCATGTTTTTTCTTTGATCCAGTCGGGGGGATTAAAGTCCCAAATTTTGGCCTCTCGCCGCTCGCCTAATAGGCGCCGCTTTTCCGACGGCGGCGGCGGCGGCGGCGGCGTCAACATCAAATCTTAACCTGAGGTTAAGTTTTTGAAATGACGTCATAACTTAGAAAGTATATGGACCTAGTTAATAAAACTTGGCCATAAGGTTAATCAAGTATTACTGAACATCGTATTAGAGTTTCATGTCACATGACCAAGGTCAAAGGTCATTTAGGGTCAATGAACTTAGACCATGTTGGAGGAATCAACATCGAAATCTTAACCTGAGGTTAAGTTTTTGAAATGTCATCATAACTTAGAAAATATATGGACCTAGTTCATGAAACTTGGACATAAGGTTAATAAAGTATCACTGAACATCCTGCATGAGTTTCACGTCACATGACCAAGGTCAAAGGTCATTTAGGGTCAATGAACTTTGGCCGAATTGGGGATATCTGTTGAATTCCCATCATAACTTTGAAAGTTTATGGATCTGATTCATGAAACTTGGACATAATAGTGATCAAGCATCGCTGAACATTTTGTGCAAGTTTCAGGTCTCATGATTAAGGTCAAAGGTCATTTAGGGTCAATGAACTTTGGCCATGTTGGGTTTTTTGTTGAATAACCATCATATCTCTGTAAGTTTATTGGTCTAGTTCATAAAAAGTGGACATAAGAGTAACCATGTATCACTGAACATCTTGTGCGAGTTAGAGTAGTATTCAAAGTCAGCACTGCTGCTATATTGAACCGCGTGATGCAGGTGAGACGGCCAGAGGCATTCCACTTGTCCCTCTCAAATTTCCTTTCCATGGCATAGCATTTTTGTCTTATTGAGAAAAAGAACAAAGAAAGCCACTCCAAGCATAGCATTTTCTTCTTATTTAGAAAAAAGAAGAAAGAAATCCGCTCCAAAGCTTCGCATATTTTTTGTTACGCTGTTCCGGTCGCATTGATCCGCTTGTAGTTACGAAGCCCGTTTTGAGGACCCTCCTTTTTACAATAAGCCCGCTCCAAGGCCCCTGTTTTTTGTATTACCGCGGCACACCTCAACCACTTTTTTGGTTGAGTGCCCCCCCCCCGGATTAACGAAGCCATATAGAAAAAAAGAGGAAAATAAGTTGAATAAATTCATGAGTAATCGACTATATGCAAACCGCAATAGATTTAATCTTTATATTGTATTGATTTTCTCGGATCTAATAGCTTAGGGAATTAGTGCAGACATTCTAATTGATACTTGATGTTTAAAGTTAACAACTCGCATTGTTCCATTATCGAATTCCAGTTTAACTTTTAATTGTAATGAAATAATATCAAAAAGAAAATGCCATTAAATTTAGAGGAAAGATAAGCGTCTTGTTGAGTTATATGTATAAAATACACACCTATTTGATTCAAATCAATTAAATGGATTTAATCTGCCTAAAAGCTAGATAAATTGATTGGCATCTTCATACTAGATTAATTGATTTTTAAGTAATACTTTGGAAAGGTAAATGACCTGCTTTGGATAAAATAAGTATTTATCCAATTACCGCTTTTATGGAACTTTGGAAGTGGCTGAATTACCGTAAAAGTACCAACATTTACTCTTGTTTTCTCATTATGTTACAATAATTGTTTTGCTCTCATTTATACTTTATAGTTATGATCATACAATTCTGGGCCCCGTCTTACAAAGAGTTATGATTGATCCAATCAATCATAACTCTATGGAAATCCATCAGTGTCATAATTTTTTCTACAGGAAATTTACACAATGTCCTTTATAAACAAAGAGAAGCACAGTGAATTTCTAAGAAAACAATGAATGCATGAATATACATCAGAGTTGGAAAATATTTTGAACAACCATGAATAATAGATGTTGACGTTGCTGGCCGTCCATAGTTGTGATTGATCGCATCAATCGCAACTCTTTGTAAGATGGGGCCCTGTTTTTTTATGTTCTTTAGTTTAAACTGTCACTGGGAACCAAATTAAATTTCGGTATAATTGCTTGCAGAGACCCAATAAATTACCATGTACCTTGTTAAGAAATTACTAGCAGGTAGTTTCATGTTCACTTTTTTGTATTTTTTTTGTCTTGCGACATCAATCATTAGCTCAGAAACTTCTCGCTGTAAATTGAAATGAAGTTCTCAAGCAATTATTATCAACATCAGAGAATTATTTGACATAGCTCGGTGCACAATCTGAAACATACTTTGATAGATCACATTTTGAATATATGAATTATGAAGAAATCAAAGTTTGTGCTCGTCTCATTAGATTTTAAACCACCATGTCACTTAAGTACAAACAGGGTTGGCATATTTCCCGCTTCGGAGGCTTATTTCCCGGATGCCGGGAAATAAGCGGTAAATACCGCGGTAAATACCGGCATTTACCACTTTTCACCGGGAAATACCGGGTAATATAATTTTTCACTCATTTTCCTACAGGTATTGTCAAACTTTGAACATAAGAACAAAGGTGGTGAGTATGGTTGCTCTGGTGTGTACCATTTGTGTGAGTGTGTTTATGTTTGTGTGTTATCTATGTCTGTTACAAAGAAATGCTGGAAAAAATACAATAAAGTAATAAAAAGATCCCAAATATACATCTAATTGCATTGACGCCTACAGGCGACAATTACCGCTACTGGTATTTACCGCCCAACCCTGAGTACAAATGACCTTCCACTGATCATGCGCAGAGTGGAACTACGAACTGGCTTATTATAGGCCAGAGGTATTACAATACTTTTAAATGAAATCAAAGAATTTTATATGAAATGCTTGGATATCAACCATATTTTGGTTATGTGATGGGGTTTATTTCTTTTATGGTGCAATCAAAGGTCACTTGGTATCAAGTTCAAATGTCATAAATAACCTTTGACCTTTGATTTACCTTCAGTTGTCTCATATTATGACAATGTAGCTTGACATGATGCTGCAGTAGTAAACGAACTTAGGTGACAACTCTTCAGGTGCCTTTATGTTATTGTGCATATAAAGAGGCCACATGGTAAAGTCAAGGGTCATTGTAGGTCAAGGGTTAAAGTTTACCTGTGAGACCTGCCTCCAGAGGTCACATGGTATATGTCAAAGTTCATTTTTTGGTCAAGGGTTAAAGTTTACCTCTGAGGTTTTCTTTAGTCCAAATAACTTTGCATCTGTAACTCAGTATACAAGCAGTCTTGGGATATCGATGCGCTGGAATTTTTAAAAGTGTAAAATATTACAAAATAAGGGTTATATGTTATGACACTTCATCTAGGTTGCTTGCCCCTGGAATAAGCAGTGAGGCTCTCTGAATTCAGGACTTGAACCAGTTTTAAACCCTCTTCCTAATGTAGAGTGGTCAGAGCGGTAGGCAAAGGGCACAGTTCTAACTTACAGAGACATGAAATGGACAACCTTACTCGATGATTGTCTGTGATGAACTGCCCTGGGCTGAACAACTTTGAACCTCAGGGGTTTAGTTGGCATAAGATATTAACCTTCTTGATTTATGTATACCAAAGATAAATAATGAATATTCAAGTAGCAAAAGTAGCAAATAAAATAAATGCATGAATATACATGATAAGAATAGCTGCTATTGAATATTAATGAACTTAAGTCAGAGGGAGAGAACTAATCAAAGAATAAGAACTGAGCAATAGTCAAGTATGAGTGAACATGAGCATGAACAAAAGAGAGGGATGGAAGAGTGAATCTGGTATGCTGAAAAGAATGTAAAGGTGATGGAAGAAGGGATGGAATTTTGATGACTAACAGAGAAGAGAGGATGATCAAGAATAGAATAATGAAGAACACATCTATATTAATGATATTAACTATTCTTCAAACCCTGTTCACACTAAAGCTCTACACTAACTTTGATCTTTTTTAAGCGTTGGCATCTCTCGGACTTGTACTAAAGAACATAATTTGAAGTGAGTTTCAATCGAATACATTCAACAGTGATGTAACTTTTCCGGAAATTGCCGGATTTCCGGTATTTTCATGAAATCTCAACTTTTCCGGTTTTCCCTCCCTCGAAAGTTGCCGGAAAACCCGGCCCCTTCGAAATTTCACGATCGGCACGTTCTAAAAAAAGACGATCGATCGCCAATGTGTTTTGTACATGTGCTTTGCTTGCCACGTGAATCGCGACATCTCGGCTACTGAGAAATTCGCTCTGATTACGTTACGGTCAGTATACAGTGTATACTGACCGTAATTACAGTATTCAATGCACAGAACGCTCGCTGTCTGAAATTCTGATGGTCGAGCTGTCGCGAGTTGGCTTGAATGCGGAAGTGAACCCTGGATCGCAATTTCCACACACAAACACATGCACATGTGCCGCACATATTTTGTTTGCCAACCTCTCGTTCGGACTGTGATTTTATAACTCGGAATTAACAGCTGAAACATTGCATTGCAAGAAAGAGTCTATAGAAACCTACACAAAAGGTAATTTTTTTTACAATTTAAACCCTGAAATGGCCTCTCCTGTGGCCCCAAATGTGCAATAATGCTCTGGCTTCGGGGGGCTTCGCCCCCGACCCCCACCGGGGCGTTGCCCCTGGACCCCCGGCCGTAAGGCGCGAGAGCTTCGCTCGCTCCGCTTCGCATTTTCAGGTTTTTATACAAAACTCCAGTTACATCCCTGAGTCAAGGTTCCAGGGAATCGCGGTGTGTCTTTGATGAGTGTCTGCCAAAAGGATTGTTGTGAATATCGAGTGAATGACAATAAAATGACTGTCATTAGTTTCATTTGTATATTGAAGCAATTGAGTAGAAAGGAACAATCCATCCTTATTCTGACTACTGATTTTCCAAGACACCACCCCGCACAATTTCAAACCAAACGTACAAGCTTGTGAGAGTCGTAACACTTTTGCAGTCTTGATTTTTAATTTGCACGCTGATGTTGCAATCTTGCACATTCGTACAATTAATTTCAACAGTCGTAATAATGAGTTTTCTCCCCTACAAATTACATAAGCTTGTAAAGGCAATAGTTCTTGGACAGCATCTATATAATAATCATAATATCCATATATTTAGATCTTCTACTCTTGAATCCTAGTCCTCTTTGCTGAATCCATCTACCTTCTCTGACTGACAATACATACTAAGTTACAAGTACTATTTGTGCAGGATCTCTGCTGATCTCCGAACCTAACGGAGGAAGAAGAAGAAGAATAATAAGTATCAATGGTGCAATATGGAAATCTTGAATTAACGAAAATAACATTGAATCAATTGTCATTATTATACCCCAAAATTAAATTAGCGTGCAAAGAGAGAGAGAGAAAAAAAAAGGGAGAGAGAGAAAGAAAGAGAGAGAGAGAGGGGGTCTAGAGTGAAAGAGAAAGTGGAAAAGAGTGAGAGAAAACAGAATGATTGTACAAGCCTTTGTAAGTTGTAACACTATTCAATTTTAATTTTAACAGAGAGAGAAGGAGAGAAATAGGGCGACTGGGAGAGAGAGGAGGTTTAAAAGAGAAAGAGGAAGTAGAAAAGACGGAAAAACAGAGAAATGAAAAAAAGAACTAAACTCGAGGCCACAAAGAAGGTAAAAAAATGCAAAGTAAAACCATTGAGGTATTTACTTGATAAGAACAGTATTCCCTGGGTAACTCTCAAACCTTCCATTTTGCACTCTCACAATTGCTCCAGCCTCCAGTCAAGAACAAGCGAAAAGTAAGAGAAAAATCAGAACAGGAAAAAAATAAAGAGCCTTTTCGGGTCACCGCTTGAATTGATCAAGGGTGTTTTTCAAATGATTGAGTTATTTTGAGGTTGGAAAGTGTCGGAATCGAGAGTAGGGCATTCAGTTTTTACGCAACTCAACCGTGGGATTGGACAATGGAGGAATATATAGACAAGCCAATTGGAATAAGAGGCAAGAAGAAGGGAGGGGAATGATAAGAATGAAGAACTAAATAGCTCTTTGATACTTGCCATTTAAGATTATAAACAGTAAAAATGCTTTACTAGTACTTTATTGAAGATTAAAGGTAAATGCTAGTTTTGGTAACGCTATCAAAATGAGTTCGTACAGAATCCAATGAAATGACCACCAAAGTGTCTGTTTGTATAAATAAAACGCATGTGCCAAAGGATTCTGGAAGAAATTGTGTAATTGCTGAGAAATCAGCAAATAAGCACAGGAATCGGATAGGGCGTCGGGCCCGACGCCCAAAGCAATAATTATACATTGTCCCACGTGCGCTTATCTGTGTTGGGGATCTTCGGCGTGAACATTTCTCAGCGTAGATTTCAAGATTTCACAAAGTTCAGTTAATGTAACTGTACCAGATCTAGATCCTCGATGATATACTGACAATTAAGCCTTGTTTTACAGACTTTCTCATGAAATCAGTGTTTACTGCAACTACTGGAATTTCTCTTTAACTTTAGATATTAAGTACTACATTTTGTTGTTTTAAGATTTCAAACACTTGCTTAAACTGTATAGAATATTATACAATCTGGACTATATGAACTATTTCAAGCAGTTGATCTAACACAAGAAATAATCTTGCAGAGTCACCTTAAAAATTGTTGGCTACTTGACTGCAGCTTTCCTCGTCAAGATTTTTCTTGTTGAGATCAAACTTTAATATTTTGCTATTTAAAAAACAAAACAAACACAAATGAACTTACCTGATTGTTTTAGAGCGGTTTTTGACAGTGTTAGAACCATGCTTACTTTATTGAAGATTAAATATTAAGTACTACATTCTGTTTTAAGATTTTAAATACTTGTTTAAACTGTTAAACAACCACTGTTAAGCTCATATAAATAACAGCATTGTATAAAAATTGTAAACAACCTTGTTACAGTGTACTCTGTAAATGTAAATGAGTGAAAATCCACTCAAAAAAGAGTGAAATTCCACTCGTTCAAGTAGTAAAATGGAGGACAACCTATTTTTGAGTGAAAAAGAGTGAGCACGATACCACTTGCAGGGGCTGCGGAAGCGGGGGGGGGGGGGGGGGGGCTAGGGGGTTTCAGCCCCCACTTTTTTTCAAAACCATGTACAAAAATGTAAAAATGACCATACGATTCTGATTTTTTGCACCCTCATTTTTAAAAATTATCCGCGGCCTCTGACTTGTGCTCATTTTTTGTGATGGTCAGATATGAGAGTGAGAAAGAGAGAGGGGGGGGGGGGGGGGGAGGAGAGTAAGTGAAGAAACGCCTAAGTAAAATAAGACCTCAATTTTCATCTTGATCAAAATCAGAATCTTTTTCCTGCAAAAGGTAACTTTTCTAAAAGGTGATACAGCGAAACTTGATTGAAAGAAAAGAGAGAAAAATAATAAAGATATTAAAGCAGTGATTGAGAGATTAACAATGGATGAAATATGTAAGTAGGCTTGCTATTACATTCATATTACCACATGGAATTTAACAGAATGAATAAAGTCAAGAATTATGAAAAATTATTTAAAAAAATCACATCATATTCTACACAGGGGACCCACTTTAATTTGGAAAACTGTTTAACCAGCGAGCCCTACTTAACTGTCTTAACATGATAATGTTATTATTACCCTGGCTTTAGCTGGACTCCTATAGGCATGCAAGGGATTTCTTCCTAACTGATACACATTTACTACACCTGGGTAGAGAGTGGCAAGGGTAGATAAGTGCCTTGCCAAAGGATGTGAGTGGTCGCTGATGTGAGATTGGAATTGATTAGAACCCCAAACCCTGTGGTTCATAACACAGAGACTTATCCACTCTTCCTCAACACCTCTAAAAATATGAGGAAAGTTTCGAGTATAATGGTCTTATAACCATAGCATTTCCTTGTGGATATTTTTTCACCTCAATAGGAAATTGAAGAATGTTGATTTATTTGTTACAGATTCCAATTTAATGGATTTCGTAATGTTATTCTCTACAATGAAGCCTTTTGAATGCAGAATCATGATGAAGAATGTTATTATGATAAAGAAGATGATAATGAAGGTGGTTGTCAAGAAGGCACTGGAATTCAATGTTCTTTTATCAGAGAATGATTAATGTTTAATGCATCTTAATTTACACCTTCCTTAAACACTCTGTATACTCTGGTGGTTAAACTGACAACAGTGAGAGAACCACACCCTAAGGTGTTAAAATTACACCCTCAAGTCTGAAAGTAACACCTAATAGTGTTAAAGTTACAACAAAAGGTGTTTTAATAGTGCCCATGGGTGTTGAACTAACACTTAATTTTACACCAGAGAAGAATGGCAGGTGTAGTCCTCTATAGACACCGGTTAACACCACTGTTTTGGTGTGTACCAAGAAGTTTTCCCTTGCCGCCACTTGTCTGCTTATGAAGGTCATTCAAAAATGAATAATAGAAATATGATAAAAATAAAGATGCATTTGGTGCAGATCCAGACGTAAAAGAGAAAGTTCACCCTGATGAAATAAAGTATTGTGAAAATAGCAGAAAAAAATAATGGTAGGCCTAGATTTTGACGAAGATTTGAGAAAAATCCATTAAATAAAGAATTCATTAGAGTTTTAATTATGTGATTTGTGACGTAATATGCAAGCAGCTTTTCTACACATTATATAGTAAAAAATAAATAAAATGTCATTTTCTCAGAAAATTGGAAATGGTTTATATTATACCTTCAGTGTATCATCAATACACAAATCATTTCAAACATACTACTAAAATGAAAATGAAAAAAATAAGTCATCACAAACCATTAACAAAGGAAATTGATGCATTTTATATTACATAACACATGGGGCAGCTGATCACTTATGACGTCACAAATCAAAAACTTGAAATCTTAATAACTTTCTTAATATTTAATGCAATTTCCTCAAACCTTTACCAATGTTTATTATAAATTTTTGGTTCTCTATTTATACATCAAACTTTTCTTCAGGTTGGACTTCCCTAAAACTGCATGCAAAAGTGAATGAAAATGTTGACAAGCAAAAAAAAAAGAATCATCAGTAATATTGATGGATATATTTCCTCTCTGTAAAATTTGACAAGCAAAAGAAAAAAAAGAAAGTTTATAGGGTGCGTTCCCACCTTCCCCGGATCTGTGCCTGTATTGGCCTATTAAAACTCCAGTCCCATCTAGCTTGTTTGATGTGTGCATCTTCACCCATAACATGGCATGAACGCAAGTTTTCCAACTCTACTTTGTTTACATGGACTTCAACTGGGCATTTCAAATATAGAATATTCTAAATTGAAAAATAATTTGATATGGCATGATAAGATGAGACAGCATGCCCATAGAGTAAAGAAAGGAAGACAAGGATTGTCGAGCATGATATTTCAGAGATGATTTGGATAATGAACAGAGGAATGAAATAGAATAAATAAAGAAATAATAGAATGCCCCCTCAAGCAGATATTGGCCTAGCTCTGTCACCTAAGCTTAGAGCAAATTCAAGTTTTTGTGGTGAGGTAATAACATTTCCTCCATTTCTTGTTATTTCTCCTATTTCTGTGTTATTTATAGTATTGTTTTATTACATTTTGGACAGGCAATATGATTATCTTGATGGGTATTTCTTTTGAGGTTTTTGTATATGCCATCATTGCAGTTTTCTCCTCTTCTTTCCAAGAGCATGTTTTGCAATTATTTGAATCTTTGTCTTGTTTTATCATTCCATTTTATTTTGATTCCTTTGTATTCAATCCTTCTATGCTCTAAAATATATCACTTCTTTGCCCTTTTAATTTTTAGAATAAAACAGATTTTATGAATGTTATGTACTCCTAATTAATCTACAGTAATTAGTAATTAAGGCACATAAATAAGCACACGTCTGATACCATTGGTATATGATTCCAAAGCAAGTTTATTTCTCATTGCGCCTGCGCAGCTACAATTGTGAGTCATGGAATGACATCATGTATGACATCATTATCAATATATAACAATGAAAATGAAAAAGTTTTCTAGAAATAGTATAAATGTGTTTTTAAAAAGAGTACTTGAATTATCTGAATTTGAAATAGGTAGGATCGATACTTACATTGGTGTACAAATTACATGTATGTGATTTGAGTTTAAATTATTGTTCAAACTATGTTTATTTGAGACCAAATCTGATTAGCATTGTCTTAGCTCCGAACACCAGATGTTTTTGTTCATTATATCATGTACTGTTTCATGTTAATGTACTTGGCAGAAACTTTTAGCAATGAATTGAATTCACAGTATCTCCTTTCTCCTTCCTCCATCCGTAACAAACTGGAATATTTGTGAGGATAAACAGTCATTTAAATTTTCTCATATCTTTTCCCAAGTCAGCGATACAACAATACCAACAGTATTAATATGATATTGGGATATAATTTGTCTGCTACTTGCTTAATTAATGAGGTAGAATAAATTTTTGTTTGTTTTACAACAGAAGATGCTAAAATACAACATATTGTGATATATTCAATGAGCATAGATGCCATTTTTTTTGTAAAATCTAAAACAAAATAAAATTATTTTAAGATTTGAAGTAAAAAATAAAATGCGAATTAGAACTATATAGTGAAAAACAACTTGTACATGAGGTTGGGATTATTAATTAAAGGAAAGTTTACAATGAAAATGGTTTGCATTCTCTCTCTTTTTTGTACGAAGTGTATGAAAAATGGATTCCAAGTATATGATCAGCTTTGCAAGAAACGATCAGCAATATTTGGTCTGTGATTATCTGCTACATTCAATAAACAAGTATAGCAATTGCACTTTTCCTTTTATTTTATATTCAAATTAAAACAATTTAGAATAACATGCTTACATTGGAGGACATTCCAAAAGTCATAAGTGAATATGGCATAGAAAAAAAGGCAATATAATATTTGGAATAACTCCCCCTTGTGGCCATCTGAGAATACATACAGCCCAATTTCATGGCAGATATATTAACCTGTAAATAATTTGAAGTTATAGTCATGTTCATTGCTGAGCTTTTATTTCATTACACATGATTTATTTATAGATCACTTTGGATATTGTTGGTGATATTTCATTTGCAGTTATGGAGATAATCTTCCTATGAATTATGTATCAAAAACAGTAAAAACCTGAAATTTTCGTCACTGCTGCTTAAAAAAATTTACTGAAACAAAATATATATAGAGAGGGAGAATAAGCAAGGGAGAGAGGGAGAAAGAAACAGAGAGATAGAGATAGAATGAGAGTGAAAAGAGGAGAGAAGAGATATAGGGGGGAGAAAAGAGGCAGGGAGAAGTAAAGATAGAGGTGAGGGTAAAAAAAAGAAAGAGGAATAGAATTCTATCATAATTTTATGCTTTAAAGTTGTTGATTGAGGGGGTTGTCTGCTTCAAACCATTCAATTTACCTCCCTACCTTCCCCTTCTTCATCTAAACATATTTGGGGGATGAAAAGATGGGAAATTGAAAGGTAAATAGAAAGGCATTACAAGCAAAGAGCATAAAAGGGAAAAAAAAGAGCAAAGCCACACTATTATTGAATGGTGAGAGAGTTATGAATGAAAGTATTGAGTGTGGTTTTTATTCTCTATTGATTTTTTAACACCTTTCTAATTTCTTGGTAAGCACAGGCTAATAGGCCATTGACGTTTGCTAGAAAATCTTTATGCTGCAATGACATCAGAAGGACGGAATGGGACATACTTAGAGTGGTCAGGAAATGTGTCAATGAATACACTGTAAAAAAATATTGGGTAAAATTTTAACCAGCATGAGTGTAATTATGTGTGCAACCAATTCAGGTCAGTATTTTACCAAATGCAGGAAGTATATCGTCCAGTAAGGTTAAAAAAAGGCAACAATTACTTTAGAATGGGCAAAATTTTTATCACACTAGATAAATAAAACATGCCCAAAAGAAATGTCCAATGTTGGTTGGACACATAATTATTACCCCCATGGAGCATTTTTACCAAATATGTTGAGACAATGATTTTTTCATCCCCTTTCTCCATTAACCTTTGCACTTTTTCAGTAATTAAGAATTACTTCAAGATGAGGAAATATATTACCTATATCCAAAGGTCAAATCCTTTTTAAGGGTTGCCCATATTTAGCTATGATATCACACTAATTATAGGACGTAATTGCTCCAGAGATCTTTGTCTGGGAACTGAAATATGAATATTGAAAACATCATATAACTGCAAAAATTCTCTTATGCCATCCTCAGTTTGCAGTAGTAAATACTAGGTAACTGGTATGAACTGACAATACAGAATTTAGTCATGTTTATCTTGTATTATAATTATAATTCATGAATCTATTAATGACAAAGTATTATAATATTTTATACTAAGGAGTTAGTCTAGTATTTTTGTCCATCTTTCACCCCTTTCTGTTGCTATACTCCCCTATATGCAGAAGCTAAAGGTTTGCCATGATTGAATCCTCGCCTCTTCAGTCAATCTCCCCTCCAGGGGTGGGATGGGGGGGGGGGTGGATGGTAGGGTAGAACTCTAATTTTTTTTGCATAATTAATTCTCCACTGATGGTCATTACCATTAGTGGCTTGTGGGTCAACCATTGTTTCCAAAGACATATAGCACATGCTGCAAGGGAGAATAGAAAAAAAATCAAGAAATAAATATAAACCGCACGATAAATCCCAAGTGCATGGAAGAATAAGAATTATATCAGTACAACTACAAATTTGATCGCAGAAGGAGTGTAGTGTTTGATTGAGGTTTTTCATCATTGTGGAAGAGCAACAATGTGATTAATACAAGGTGTTCAGCATTGGCATTGAATAGGTAGGGGGGGGGGGATGTATTCCCTTCAATTTTCAATTTTTTATTCACAATTTTTTATGGGCCTATGGGAGAGGGTTGTTTTGTCCCCCTATAGCTGGACCAAAAATCTATCAAAACTGCTTGCTTCAGTTCTCAGTAGGCTGTGGTCAACTAATCAATCAGGATTAAAGTAAGGCGTGATGTCACAATAACGTTGCAGCTTGTGTGCATGTATATTGAATTCTATAGATTGACTTCTCCAGTGACTCAGTGGCCAAGTGTCTGCTATTGATTCTATTTGATTTTATTTTCATTATCCATCTTAATTAGATAGCATCTTACATAATTTTGTTCCAATCTATAATGGACCACTTGTTGAAGTTCTATCTTAAAGAGAAATTTCACCCTGACAAAAAGTTTATTGTAAAAATAGCAGAAAAAATAAAGAAAAATTCATCAAATAATTAAAAAGTTATTAGAATTTCAATTATTTGATTTGTGACGTCATATGCGAGCAGCATTCCTACATAGCGAATGGTAAAAAATCAATGAAATGTCATTTTCTCAGAAAATTGAAAATGGTTTTCACTGTAACTTTTGTATATTAATAGACTAATCGTTTCACACCCGATAATGAAAAGAAAACAAAATTAAGTCATCAGGAACCATACAAAATTTGAAATTTATGCATTTTATATTACATAACACATGGGACAGCTGCTCGTTTATGACGTCACAAATCCAAAACTTTGAACTCTAATAACTTTCTTACACTTTAACGGATTTTCCTCAAACCTTCACCAATATTTTTTACTATTTTTTCTGCTATTTTTACAAGAAAGTTTTCTTCAGGGTGAACTTCCCCTTTAAAGAGAAATTTCAGTAGTTAATTGTCAGTATATCATCGAGGATCTAGATCTGGTACAGTTACATAAACTGAACTTTGTGAAATCTTGAAATCTACGCTGAAAAATGTTCACACCGAAGATCCCCAACACAGATAAGCGCACGTGGGACAATGTATAATCATTGCTTAGAGCGTCGGGCCCAACGCATTACCCGAATCCTGTGCTTATTTGCTGATTTCTCAGCAATTACACAATTCTTCCAGAATCCTTTGGCACATGCGTTTTATTTATACAAACAGACACTTTGGTGGTCATTTCATTGGATTCTGTACGAACTCATTTTGATATCTTTATCAAAACTAGCATTTACCTTTAACCAGACTTGAGCTTGAAGCAGAATTTCCTTTCCTTTCGAGACCTCCATCGAAGCCTCCATCAATTTCAGGTGCTAAGATTGAGATGGAGGTCTCCCACATTTCAAAATGTATCCTGTCAATATTCTGTATATTTTTTCTGTTATTTGTTTCAATAATAAAAAAAAAAAATTCAGGTATATTATATTCTAATCAGAATGTTATATATGTATCCATATGTTATACATTGTGTTATTTGCTTATTGTTTATTATGCTGAGAAAAAAATATACTTGAATGTATAGGCCTACTTTTGTTATTGGAATGTGGAAATAAATCAAATCGAATCAAGTTATCACAAATCATCTTTTTCAACAGCATCTTAGAATTGTCTTTCAATATTGCTCCTATATTGGATTATAAAAGAAAAAGAATTTATAATAGTCACTTGTTGAAGTTTCATGTAAACCAGACTTCATCAGACTCTAAGCATAATTATGTTCTCCCTCTTTTTCCGTTCGCACCATTCAAATTCTATCCCTCTATTGTCCGCTTCCCCACCAACCCATATGGTTTGAAGCTACGAGGTGGGAAATACGTCTTAGCCAGCAGCTGCCCTTGGGATTATACCAACAACCAACTGAAAAGAGCTAGGTGGTAGAAAAACCAAGTATAACAATACCCGGCCCTTAGACTTAAAGACTTAGCCGCCATGTAACAAGCAGGCAAAAGTCATTAACAATGGCGGAGTGTTAGTAAAGTGTGGCACAAAACCCAGCTTCAACCAACCTTTAATAATAGCGCCGATGACTAATTGAAAGTCATGGATAAACCTGAATGGATGACGCTGGCTGGCTGCTACGGCTTTCTGGAAATTATTGAATTATTCCATCGATTTTGATGATTGAGATGAAGTTCATGTAAATACCAGTCTGTGGTTTGATCAACTTTGTGGTCAAAGATATTATGTGGGCTTTAACGGTAATATATCTTAGGAAAATGGTAATATTCATGAGAAATCGCCCAAACCACCCATAGATTTAAGTCACTTATTCTTTGAATAGATGCTGAATATTAGGTTATTCTAATATTCTTTTTCAAGCTTGCTTTGCAGGATACACTGACTTGTGCACATCTTTTACAAATAACAATTGGGAACATAATCGTAGCTATATACATAATGAGAAAAAATATTAAAATGGTATTACAAACAAATTATGAAGAAATTTGAAACCATTTGGGGGGCACTGTAAAGAGTAATGATATCTTCAGCAAAATATTAAAAAAAAAATAAATTATTATAGGTAATTCCATAGGTTCGTATATATGCTTATTAGATAGAAAACATTTTTAGCATATAAGCCTGTTTTGAAACATAATCATGAATCATGATTTTAACTGAAAAATATATCAGTGCTAGATTAAAATATTGTTATTGCAAGTGTTATTTATGCCAAAATAAGTAAAGTAGCCCTTTGTCTCTGATGGATATGTGTGGTGAATATGTAAAATGGGAAATTTTCTGTCACAAGCAATGACAATGAATAGTCTGCTTGAACTAAATAAGAACCTTGTAAATGAATATATCTAAAAAAAAAACCCATCTCCATTGAACCATCGATGGCCACAAAACCAAACTGTTTAGCATGTAGATTGCTCCGAACCGCACACCCCTATACCCAATGCTAATTGCCCTATGCATGTTCGTACTGGGAAATTTACATTTTCGTAAATTTAGCAGTGTCAGAAGCAACGCATTTGATATCTGTATCTACGCAGAGCGATGTGAGGGAGATCATAATGGATTTTTTTTTTTAGTAATTACTATCAGGGGGTTATTTCAATGTCAAACTGTCAAATCATGAATAATTTGAGTGGAATGATCAAATGTGTGTCGCATTTGGCCTTGATCCTGTAAAAGTGTAAGCGGTCTGTCATTTAAAATTTAGATTGAAACAAAATATAATTGGAATTGCTCGGAATTGTACTACACTTTTTATTCTCTTTCCTGAGAGGAAAGATAATGTAAATATATTTTTTGCACATAATACATGTAGATAGGTCAAGTTGTGATCGGTGATAATGAACCTAAAAAAATAAACAAATTAACCATATTACTTTCATGTAACATTTATTCAATAACACTTCAGTTGTCAATAATTTTAACAATCCAATAATAATATTCAAGTTATCTGGAAATGCATAAGACTAAAAGGCATTAAATGGTAAAAGTTTTATACCAAAACTGATTATTATTTCATCATATTTATTATTATTATTATTATTATTATGGTTCTATATTTATTTTTTACTGAATTACTTATGTCGATGCAACTAGGTTTACTGTTAAAAAGGATTTAAACAACACTGTTTACCATGTGAATCACACAGTAGTTGTTTAAACATTTTAACCAAGTGTTTAAAATCTGAAACAACAAGTTTAAATATTTTCAAACATTTAATTATCAATAATTTAAGCATGGTTGTTTAAAATTTTAAATATAAAACCCTGTTTAAACAACTACTGTACCATTCACATAGTAAACAGCATTGTTTAAATTATATTCAACAGTTCTGTTAAACACAATTTTGAGTGTGTATTGAGAATAGTCACACTATTCATGTCACATGGTGAAAGCTTCGGAGGGCTGAGTAAGTTCCTTGTATTTACGAAAGCTGTTTCCTAATACACAAAAGAAATCAATACTACTTAGTGTATAATAAAAGATGTAATCGCATTGACAATTTATCCAGTAATCTATAATTCACCAAGCATGAAATTGTTCCTTTCTTCCCCAAGCACTCTCTCACTGTAGCAATATCAACCTTCCTTGACTCATACCTTAATCTAAAAACCACTCTTTATGAAGGAAGTATTTGCAACACACACACACATTTTCTTAACCAACCCAATGTTGCTCCAATTATGAACTGACAGACTGTTGGTTAAAAAAATAAGTTCATTTTGCATGCAATTTGTTTTTGCCAATGGTTGATGTGTTGTTTAAAATAATACGAGATTTCATAAACTCTCTATGCAGGAAGTATTCTCCTAAGATTATTATTGATAAACGTTGATAAACATTTATATGTAAGATAAATTTGCTTAAAGTCTGTAAATATTATATTAAGTTTTGGCTAATGGAAAAAATATTTCTTTTGACAGTAGTAATAATTTGTTAAAAAGTGAGATTTGTAAAATGAGACTTAATTATAAAATGCCTGTTGTGTGAAAGAAGAAATGTACAGTGCAATCAATGGTTGCAATAAAAATGTCAAAGTTTTTTAGAATGCAATTTGCACTTTATTCATCATGTACATTATCATTTCTTACATATATTACAAAGCTTTCATCATGAAAAAAATATTTGAATTAATTTCAGGGAATAAGACTTTTTTTTTATATTTGTCTTTTGTTGGTCAATCATATTTTTCAGCGATAAAAATAAACTATTTACATATTTTATTTTATAATTATATACTATATAATTAAGATCCAAGTTCAAGCAAGCTTCCTACCAGTAATCAACAATTTTTATGTTCATCTTGTTTTCATTCTTCCCACTACTTTTCTATACATATCGATCATTTACCACCACCACCACCACCATCACCATCATCATCATCATAATCATCATAGTCATCATTGTCATTGTCATCATTTTTTATCATCATCATTGTCATCATCATCATCATCATTGTCATCATCATCATTGTCATCATTTTCATCATCATCATCATTGTCATTGTCATCATTTTTCATCATCATCATTGTCATCATCATCATTGTCATCATTTTTCATTATCATCATTGTCCTCATTTTTTTATCCTGAATAGTTATGTCCTCACAACCTTTTTAAAGCTATTATTTTATAATAGGGACAGTCCCTATTTTTGGGGAAAAAGAAACAATTTTCACCCATAATGACCATGTGTCCCTATTTGGAAGTTTGGAAATTTGTCGCTAGGTGGAAGTTTGTCAATATGGTAGAGTAGAAAAGTTTGCAATGTCTATATTTTTCATTTCAAAATCCTTTGTCCCTGTAGCTGCTTTACATTTGCATTCCTCCCAAAATGTGAAATGTGCAATGACAAAAGCAAACCACAACATCCTTTCCCTCCCTTATATCTTTTTACCATGCAAGAGTAGCCTTTCCTTTCTTATATAAGTATTTTCCCTCACTGCTTCTTCTATCAACCACTTGTAGTCTCAATAGATAATCTTTTTTGTTACCCTTAATGCTATTGTTACTCTTTTGGAGTATTCCTTTTATAGGGTGACCACCCATAAAGTCCCACATTGAAGAGGAAAGGTTTAAATAAATAGGTGGTATTCTACATTTTGGGAACAAGAATAAAAAAGGGGGAAAAATAGACAAGTAAAGGTGTTTTGAAAGTAATGATATTCATAATAAGCCTTTAAAGACATAATGATACAAATTCTTATTTGTTTAATCCAGAACTTTCATGTTTTATATAATATTGTTCATATGGGTAATAAAGCACCAAGTAATAATAAAAGTCAAAATTTGTTCAGCCACTTTCAATATTTTTGTGATTGAAATATCAACAAATTTTAATTCATCTTCTGGGAATATTAATTGGAGCACATTGTAGTATGTGGGCATAAACTTAGGGTCGTGTTTCTGGTCATTTTATTTTTTCACTCTTTTGAAGTACTTTATGATAATTTGGGGCATGACTTTTTTCTGGGCTCCATTTTTACAACATATCCTATTACAGACACAGGTGACAAGTGGGACCTTGCATATTTTTTAAAGTCAAATCAATGTTAACGTTTGTCAAATGCCCTTAATCCCTATCTATAAACCCTCTTTAGATTTTTATACAACACATGTGACATTTAGGCCTATGTTAGTTGTTTAAGTAACCATGCTTTAGTTATTGCAGATTTTATATAAACAAATAATAGTTTGCTGTATAATTGAAACACTTGTTTAATAAATGCTGCAAAGTTTTTATGAATAGCTTTGTATAAGACAAAAACAAACAGGTTTTACTGTGTTCTGCTATATCAGAGCCTTGGAAATGTTTTCCTCCCAATGTTTGATCGGTGAGACTTGTGTTCATCTTAACAAACATTGCAGATATAGGGCATAACCATTATGTAGTGGTATTGTATGGTATCCTTATTAATATTGACATTTGCATTGGTTACAATAAAGACCTCTTGTATGGTGTATTGTAAATAGAAAACACCATGTCGGAAATAAACTGGGCCAGTTATGCAAATACAAATAGGTAAAGGGCATGCAAATAGCTTGTGTAATAAGATTTGTAGTCATACTATAGCCTATATTTATCAGACTTTTATAAGGAATAGATGAAGAAAGGTAGATATGTATTTGGATTTTCAAACACATACTGGAAAAAATAATTACCTTAATGAGAAGAATCATTCGAACAGGTCAGCAATGTGTTTAATTAGTGAAAGCCCCTTAAAAAGAGAGATATGCTGCGAAAGAGGAAATAAAGGAGACAGAAGAAAAAGAAAAGATTAAAAGAGAAAGAAAAAAGTCAAGATGAAAAAGGAAAGAAGAAGAAGAAGTAGTAGAAGAAGAAGGCGGAGGAGGAGGAGAAGATGAAGAAAGAAGAGGAAGAAGGAGGAAAAGAAATAGAAGAAGAAATAGAACAAAGAAAATAAAGAAGATTAAGAAATAGAACAAAGTAGGAAAAGAAAAGAACAAATAAAAGAAAAATGATGAGGTGGAGGACACAATAAGGGAAATGAATTATGATATTACAAGATTGAAAAAAAAGATTGAGGAAAAGAAAAAAAAGAGAAGAGAAGGAAGAAACAATGAGAATGGGAACTTTTTGACTAAAGTAAACTATTTTATGGAATTGAACAGTTTTAAACATCTCAATGTTATTCTTTGCCCTTTTTCAAAAGTATGGCTTATGGTATGTTTCCAAGTCAATGGTAACTCCCATGGTAACAATGCCAATTAGCCAATTAGAATCAAAGATTCCATAGAAGCTGCAACTGAATGATGCTATCCCTTCACCTTCATGCACCACTGCCCTGGTATGTCCCCTAAAAATATGTCGTCCCTCAGTTGTTATGAAGTATTGCATCAAAACAATCCCTCCCGCTAGGGGAGTGGATCATTCCAATCCAAACTGCTAAACCACAATAACACCTACTGTGCTAGCTGTGGGGATGACTCTTCCATTGACAATAATAGGCATGCACGAAATCCACAGTTCTCCTACACATCACATTCAACCCCCTCATAATGAAGACACACTTCACTGCTTGTCTACATATTCAGACAGGTTTTTGTTTCTGAGGTCATTGATTTTTCCTCGTGCATTTTTTTTCATTTGTCAATTAAAGGGATGGTCTGGGCAGAAAATGTTTATATCTAAATAAACAGCGTAAAATTCACAGAGCAAAATCTTGAAAATTTCATCAAAATCGGATAACAAATAACAAACTTACTGAATCATCGTCATGAATATTCATTAGGAGGGCTGATGATGTCACATCTCCACTTTCTTTTTTTTCTTACGGTATTTATACCATGGTCACATTTGTTCTACATTTCTTGTACCAACTTCATATAGGTGGTTTGAATTAAAATTAATAAAATGGCTGTTTTCGACTTGCCGTACGGCCTCCGTAGAGCAAATGTGACCAAGTTATTAATGAAATCATAAGTGATTCAGTTTTTCATACATGTGTAAATGATGTGTCTCCATTATGATGAAATAAGTTGCAGCAATAAATAAATAATGCACTTAATCAGTAGTCAACCCAATTGTTTTAGTTTGTGGTAGAAAAATTTTGAATAAACCTAATTTCATATAATAAAATACAAAAGAACAAGTGGGGATATGACATCATCAGCCCACCTAATGAATATTTATAAGGACGTGCCTAGACATGTTTCACCGGAATAATGCAAATCTTTAAAATTCAATTGCTTTGTTATTTGTTGTCTGATTTTGATCAAATTTTCATCATGCTCTGTGAAGTTTACTCTGTTTATTGAGATAAAAATATTTCAAGCCTGGGCCATCCCTTTAATGTATGCCTTGTTTACACCCACCTAGTGCTCTAACATTTAAAAAAAAATGTCTTATTCTGTCACAATATAATACTGATGGCCATCTCTGTTTTTTTTTCTGCAGTAGATTAATTCCCAAATTCCTATTTAAATATGTTTTGTAATAATAACTTTTCGCTGACAAAGTAAACAGGGACCAAATGTTGGTCACTTAAAGAGGAATTTTAGCAACTTTCCGAGATATCTAAAAGTAGGGTAAGGGGGAGGGAACAGTCTTTGCACTCTGCTTGACTTGCGTAGTCATGCACGGATAGGGAGTCTTGTTTAATGACCCAGAAAAAGAAAGACTACAAAAGTAAAAGGGTGAAATATGGAATGATATGTTGAATACTATGATATTATGAAAAAAATGGAATTTCATTAAAAAAGCATTTTTTTTGCTCCTCGGTTCATTGGCTTGCAGCTATTTAATAATAATAAATAATAATAGGCAGTACTTGTATTGCGCATATCATATCATGAATTATAATGTCTCTATGCGCTTCGAAAGGATTTGGATATTATTACCTCGGCTGTAGCTTGGCAGCCGTAATTACTCAGATTCCAGCGCACACGCATTTCAAGGAATTAATTCCTGCCAGGTACCCATTTACCTCACCTGGGTTGAGTGCAGCACAATGTGGATCAATTTCTTGCTGATGGAAATAACACCATGGCTGTGATTTGAACCTATGACCCTCTGTTTCAAAGTCCAGAGACTAATCCACATGGCCACAATTTAGAAATTTCCCCACTCTTGTCATGTTGTGCCCCTTCAGAGTGTTGGCTCATAATCCCCCCCCCCCACAATAAGATGGTAATATTGATGTATTTGTACACGTTTAATGATAATAGTAATTATACTAACAAAAACAGAACATTTCTTGTAAAGCACATTGTACCTTCCAAATTTATAAAAAGGAGGGGGGGGGGGAGCCCCCAGCCCCCCTCTCCTTGGTCTATGGCCCTTGGATTATCCTTGAATGAGTTTCATTCATCTGCCTAATCTACACTCACTTCACAAATCTTCATGTGCGTTTTATATATTTAAAGGTCAAGTCCACCTCAGAAAGCTGCAAATGCAAGAGAGTGATGATGTCCCTCACTATTTCTTTTGTTTTTCATTGTTGAATAATTACACAATATTTCAATTTTTACAGATTTGATAATAAGGACACACTTGGCTGCACTATAAAATGTTAAAAAATGGTAATTCCACAACTTCAGGGAGAAATATTTTTGTTCACAGGATAGTGGGGAGAAAATTAGAATATTTCATTTTGATATAATAAAATACAAAAGAAATATTGAGTGAGTGATGTCATCAGTTCCCTCACTTACATACCGACCGGGATGAGCATACAACTGCACAGCCTGCCCGTGCAACCATTTTGAGAAGCAAAAATCTGTTAGTGTAATAAATGCTGTCAAAACAGAAGTGTGCCCCCCCTTTTGAAAGTGAAGATTATTTTTTTGTTTTTCAAATTTTTGCGGATACGAAATATACTTAATTTTTGGTTTCGAACTTTTTATTTCTTGTAAAACTTCGAATTTTTCCTCGGAAAAATGTGCCCCCCCCTTTTGGAAAATCCTGGATCCACCCCTGATGTCAGAAAAAGTCAAATCTTGTTTGAAAAAAATGTAAGGGGTCTAACTTGATAGACTACGTGACCATGGTCCATGCTTGCTCATAAAGACGTGTACAATACCCATTGTGTGTGCTCTGTATATGTGTACAACATTGGGAAATACCTTGTGTATTGAATGAACGGTACATGTGGATGAGAGGAGCTGGCTACTCTCTCTCAACGTGTGTACATAACACAGACTCCTCATTCGAGCAGTGGAGCTCAGCGTGAGCGTTTCTGGGTGATATCGAACGGAGCTATCCTTTCCATCTTCTTATCTTGTGAGTAAATTGACGGATGATGCCCCGTTTCATTTGGATTTATAGCAAGCGGCTTTTGATTTATGTATTTGATTACTCCTCGGAAAACGGATTTAGATTTGAATAAGAAATCAGTTTTGAACCTGATAATTTTTTTTCATTGCTATTGCAGGTCAGGCAGGTGGTCTGTCGTGGCTGTAGATGTTTGGTGCTGCTGGCCGCTGCTGTTTGCCAAAGGAAAAGGATGAAAAGATACGCAGAAAGTTGAGAAGCGCCGTGATGATGACTTAATCTGTACAGAGTTTGGCGACTTTACGACCTGAGGAATTTGGGAAAATCAAATCATCACTTTAATGTATTAAAAAAAAATCAGAAATAGTGGTAAAGTTGATGAGAGGAGCGCATCATCAGATGAAAGTTTGAAAATCAAAACAAATATTGTTGGATCAGCTCTTGTTCTGGAAGTGTAGGATTTCCCCATCTCGTCTCGTTCATTTGGAGGATTCCTTATATAATTGTGGAATTCCAGAAAGTCTTCTTCTCTTTGCCAACTTCCTTTCTACGGTGATTATCCGAAGCCCAGCCGATGGACTAATGTAAGGGATTATTATCATTGATAAAAATCGCCATGGAGATTCGAGGAGGATTCGACATCATGGTGATGATAATGTGGATTGTTACATCTTCAAGCGGGAGCAACACGCAAGGTAAGCTCGCCAAACTTCTCCATCTAATTTCCTCTTAAAATCCCAGCCAGCCAGCTCTGGCTTGCAATCTATTTATCCCATTCCCCTAAGGCGAATGAATGCCTCTTCCCCCCTCCTACTACAAGCTTGTCCGCATTCAGGGAATCCCTCTCGTTTTCGCCAACAACAACATGGTTTAGAACGGTGCATAAATTGAAATATATAATACTACAGAGGGGGATAATCCTGACTAGATACCCTACCAATTAGCTTCATTGTCACATATAGGGAGTGTATGCAGCTGTACAGTGTGGAGATACATCTCCTTCTCGTATTAACCTCTTTCAGCGATGATTTGACAGCTAGAATTTCTCTTGCTTCTCAAACCCCAAGTTCCTCACTAAACGTGATGTCAACCAAACATTAGAGCATACATTCCGTGATTTTGGCTTCCTTTGTATTGATTTATATATCCCAATGACATACATTATTTTGTCCTTGGTTTAAATTCATTTGATATTGAGAATGGTTGAGTTTTTTATTTGATTTTGAAAATGGTCAAACCACATATATAAGTTTTGAGCTAAGGGTAAATTCTAATGAGGATTGTTGATCGTTTCTTTTTTGATTTATCTACAATTCATTCTTGAACATTTCTACAGACATAGGACCTACTGTACAGTGTAACTAGTAGAAAGTTTTGAAAAGATACCTCTGAAATTGTATCAGGGATGCCAGTTTTCAGGCAAAAGCCGGAATTCGGGCTCTGGCGATTTATTTTCAGGCCATAGTTTTAGCATTTTTGTGTACAAAATATTGTATTCTAGCTGATTTTCAGGCCCTCTGATCAATTCCAACTGACATCCCTATTGTATGTTTTCAAATAGGGAAAACTAAGGGATAAACCATTTGTTATTCTGTTGAATGATATATATATTTCTGGACATGCACTCTAAGCTGGAGAATAAAAGGAAGAAACCATATGAAAGACATAGAGAGAAAGGAAAGGAGAGAGAGTGAAAGAGTGGGGGAGAGATAAATATATAGAAAGGTAAAGGGGGTTGGGGGTAGGAGGGGGTGGAAAGGAAAGGAAAGGTTGTTACATAAAGAAGACACAGATTGAATAGGGAGATCATTTAATGGCTGAACAGTATCAAAATAAGAGTGACTTGTTCTATGTGGATTAAGGGATTATGTAGTTGATTTAAGCTTCTTATTAATGATGCCATAGCTGGCTTCAGATGAGAGTGAGACCTCTTGAAAATTGAGACTTTTATATATTTTAGAATCTTCAGATATGTTTAAAATAGATGGCCTTCCCCAAAAAGTATTAATATACATGTTCTGCTGATATAGTCCAGTAATATAGTCCCAAGCTCTCTTAAAAATTTATGTATTTGTTTTGTATTTTTATTGCTACTTTGTTTAGTAAATTGATGCATCTAATATTCTTGTAGAAAATGATATTAATATATCCCTAAATTAAAAGACGTTATGAATATCAAAATGAATCAGATTATTTCTTTGATGGTTGATTGGAGGATTATTAATTGTTACTCCATTATGAAAAATATGTCTTTATTTTGTGTTCTTTTTGTTGTTGTAAGCACTTTGAGCCATTTGGGAAAAGCACAGTATAAATAATAGGAATAATAATAGAAGAAATAATGCTTTATTGAAAACATATCTCTTAAGTTCTTGTAGAATTATGTAAAAAAGACTTCTGAACAATTGCACCTGAATATCAATATAAAAGCTGTGCTATACATATTTTCACTGTAGGCCATTATTTCCCTACATAAACCTGCATGTAATGGAAGAAAAACTACATTTTCAAAGGTTTTAACATCAATTCAGTGGTCAATGAAATGAAATTGGCATGAGATTTAGGCCTACCTTCTTTTAAAGTAATACAGGGTGTGTAGATTAATCAATGATTTTCAAAACACCAATTTTTAATAATTTGCTTACAAAAGGCAAGAAAGAGTCCATAAAAAGCAGGTTTTTCACCCAAAATTCCATTCCCTAGCCGTGTTACGAACACTCATCTAGCTACTTCCAAATCTCTTCATGCGGTATTATTGATTTTTCATGGCAACGTATTCGAGGTAGATTCTGTGACGTTGGCAAGACAAGGTTAACATGCGATGTCAACGAGAGCAACGAGGGACAGAAATCTGACTTAAACTGAGCTCTATATTTCATTGATTCTGCGTGACATTGAGCAGTGCAAAAATTAATTTCTTCTCTCAAACCCTCCCTCACGCTGCGTCTACTTGTTGAAGCAGCAGTAATATTATTATTATTATGACACAGATGATAATTTATTTTATGATACAGTGAATTAATGTATTAACGTGAATATAAGACACATGCATCTATGTACTTAATACTTATAGTCATATGTCTATTGGTACTTAATACTAAAAAGTCACAAATGTACTTGATACTCAAAATCACATGTGGATCAGTACTTAAACACTTAAAATCACATAATTTATACAGTTAAAATCATGTGTGTACTTTATACATGCACTTACTACTTCACATCATAAGAATATTCAATAAAATTAATATTGAGTACTTATAAACACATTCAAATTTGATACTTAAATACATGTGTACTTACTGCTTAAAATCACATGCATATACATGTAACAGTACGTAACACTTAAAATCATATATGTATGTAATACTTAAAATCACATGTCTATTAGTATTAAATAATTAAAATCACATGAGATCTTAATTCTTAGTCAAATGTTGCGTGTGTACAATGTACTTAATATGTAAAATCAGATGTGTGTGTTTAAAATCACATTTTTACTTATACTTAAAATCACATATTACTAAATAAAGTCACATGTGCACTCTAAATTCCAAGGATTTAGAATAAATCCAGATTGGAATAGGGACCAGCTGAATATTAAATCTAGGTTTAAACCAAGTAGATTTGAATATAAAGCTTAAAGATTTGAATTTATATAAATTCAAAAAGTTAATTTTTAAAGTCTATCCTTAAAATTTGCAATAAATTAAATGTTTGGCTGGTAACCATTCACAAAGGATCTGGATTTATTTGAAATCCTTTATTTAGAGTGTTCTTAATTAAATCACATAATTACTTATCATACTTCAAGTACACTCTGAAAATCAAGGATATAAAAAATAAATCCAGATCGGCTGTGGATAGTGACCAGCCGAATGTTGGATTTATTTCAAATCTTTAAGATATTAACTTTCAAATCTCAAAAGATTTAAATTCAAATCTTTTAGATTGATATTTGAATCTACAAGGTTTAAGACTAAAACTGATATATTTGGCTGGTCACTATTCACAGCCTATCTGGAACTAAGTGACCTTTAAATCCTTGATTTTTAGGGTGTATTATGTACATATACTGAGGACAGTGACTCAATATGAACAAAACTTCTATAGATGGAGGCCTTTTTGCATATTTCCTCCGGAATGCATGCATAAAGAAAAGTCTGATTTCATATAAATCACGCCCTGGGCTCCGAATAAATGAATCTGGAATAAAGCAAAGGCAAACAAAAATTGGAAATTAAAAATGACGGGTTTCTATAAATTTCAGAGTGGACTGCATGGTATCCTTAATTATCAAGCAGTGAATATAGTCTCCCCCTTATTCTACTCTTTCTATATAGACCGCGTTCCTTTTTCTTAATTGCCCCCCCCCAC
Source organism: Lytechinus variegatus (assembly GCF_018143015.1). Classification (NCBI taxonomy): domain Eukaryota; kingdom Metazoa; phylum Echinodermata; class Echinoidea; order Temnopleuroida; family Toxopneustidae; genus Lytechinus; species Lytechinus variegatus. Next base: position 23,924,518 of record NC_054747.1, on the reverse strand, counting down.
TTGTGAAATCATCAGATCCCTTATGCAGATAAACATGGATGGAGATTAAAAAGACAGATAAGAAAAAGACACCCTTGCACCAAACTCTGATTTTTTTTTCAATGTTTCTGTGATGAAAGGCCAGCACATGTGTGATAATAATAGAATATAATTTCCAGCCTGGGAGAACTGTAACTACCTTTGGGCTGATCAAGGATAACTATATGGAAGAGAGAGGGGTAGAGAGATGGAGAGGGGGATAGAGGGAAAGAAAGAGAGAGAGGGGGGAGGGGGGGGGGGGGAGAAGGGGGGAGGGGGGGGGGGGGTGGAGAGGGGGACGAAGACAGAGAGTCAGATATAAGCAAGATGGAGACAGACAGGAAGAAAGAAAGAGAGAGAGAGGTGAAATGATAAATGCAGACAAAAAAGCGAGTTGGAGAGAGGGGGGAGGGAGGCACACAGACAGAGAGAGTTAGATAAAAGCAAGATGGAGAGAGACAGGAAGAAAGAGAGAGAGATGAACTGAGAGATATAGACAAAAAGGAGGAGAGACAGGGAGAGGGGGATACAGACATACAGAAAGACAGAAAAATCTCAATGGAGGGGGAGAGGGAGGGAGAAAGAAGGAGATAGACAGACAAAAAAGAGCCAGAGGGAGAGAGACAGCGGATGAAAGAGAGAGGAAACAAAACAGAGAGACGGAGACACATGGGGGTTGGGGGATGAGATGAGGAGAGATCAGGAGCAAAAATTTTCCTTTTGATATAAAAATTGTGTACAATGCGAATGAAGCATATCATCAATTTACTTACCAATGTCAGGGCAAATTGGCATATAGTGCATGGTGTAATTTGGTCGTCGTTGAATAGAAGAAGGGGCTGAGAGACGGGAGCAAAAAAAAAATGTAATATAGAAATGGAATATTTAATGAGTGACTCACTGGGTTGAGAAATTATTCCTATGTTAGTTACTGAAAGTGGAGGTCGACGTGTTTCCCTTTATCCTAACACTGTTTGTTTGTGTTTGTTGAATTGACAGAACAAAATAAAGAAAAAATATGCATATTGAACTCAATATATATACAGATATGTACATATACTGTATATATATATATTGAGTTCAATACTTCTGAATATCTTTACCATTATTCTAAATATTTGTGTGCATTACTTTATAAATAGGTCAATTCAATATGTCTTCTAAATAGCTTTATCTTTATTTGAAATATTTGTGTGCATTACTTCATAAAAATTTAGTTTGATGTTATTCACTTAGATTTTTTTTAAAGATCAACTTGGTAAAGATAAGTTCAAATGTATGATGAATAAATCATGGAGTGAAGATCTCCATACTGTGTGAATTTTACTTTATACCAAAAATATAATTTGGCCAGTTTTTAATTATTCATATATTTGAATGACGGGAGGAGGTGAGAGGGTCGAAGATCGCCATGCCCGTGACTAAGCTACACTGCATTTTACAAAACAGATGTCTTGCTTTACAATTTCAGGGATCAATTCATAAAATATAAATGCTTTGCTTTGAACACTCTTAATATTTCATCAGGCTCCACAGCAGTCATTTAAGTACTCTATTAAGTGAAGGAGGGTTGTTGCATTGCAAAGGAAAAAAAATCCTTTGACTTTTAGTTACTCCATGTAAAATATGCTATTTACTGTAATCCTTGATTTCTCGAGTGGATATTTAATTCCGCCCACACACAAAGTGGATAGATTTGAGGAATGCGTTGTTTTATTTTAGTCGCTTTGAAGTTCTGACCCGTCTTGGCATTCCATAGTCTTTCCTGGTGTGATGTTATAGGATTAATATTCAAATTAATTAACTAGAGAAATTCTGCTCCCTGTCTTGCATTCCATATTTTCATTTTATAATGGGATTAATATTCATATTAGACAATTAAGTGAAATTCTGTCCCACGACTGGCATTTCATAGTCTTTCCCGGGATGGTATTGTAACAAGATTAATATTGAAATCAATTTAGTGAAATTCTTACCCCAATGTTGCATTCCATATACTCTTTCCTAGGATGGTGACATATTGGTGTTATTCAATTCAGAAAATTAAGTGCATTCTGACCCCCCATGTTGCATTCCATAGTTTTACTGGGATGGTATCGATATTCAGATAAGAGAATTAAATGAAAAATCTGAATGTGATTGTTATGAAGCGTGTATGCTATCTATGGTCACTGCGTTAAAAAGGGGGGCAATACCGACATTGGACTGTAGGTAGGTTCATTCGGAAGGTGCAGGTGACTCGGTGTCTATTATTAATAGACAGACGCTTGTGGTTAAATATTTGATGGCATTTTGGTGACATGGGACCATTCCGTGCATGTTTATATGCCTGTGCGCACACACGTGTGTGTGTGTATGTGTATTTGTGTGTGAGAGTGAGAGAGGGAGAGAGAGAGAGAGAAAAAAAGTCAGTAATTGCTTCATATATTAAGAGTATCAAATGCTAATGCTATCAAGATTTCCCCAGTATTTCAGAACTTCCACCATTTTCCTGAGCTGTTTGATGCGATTTATGTACATTATCATGTGCAAACTGGTGAAAAAATTAGGTTACCACTTTGAATATATTTGTTGATGTTTACTGTTTGTTTATCTTTAGCAGATGTGAATGTAGTTTCCAGTAACCCCCTGTTTTTTCTCCATCGCCCCTCTTCCATTTCTTCCCCTCTCCCCTTACCCCTATCCCCCTCTCCTCTCCCTTACCCCTCTTCCCCGCCCCTCTCCCTCTGTCCCCCTCTCTCTTTCTCTTTTCTCTTTTATTTCTAAATTTGATAACCTCCAGTCATTTCCTCATAATCAGGAGGAATCTATTTCTCATTTTGCTCCACTTTTAAGAAAGCCGTTGATGATGATCTTTTGCATGAAAATTGCATCGAGCAATTCGGAGCAAGGATGGCATAATACGCGTTCAAGACGTAATTTGCGTTCAAAACTAAACCACTTTGTTTCATCCCAATTTATATGGTAATCTCCTGAGGTTCACCGAGATTTGTGCAAAGCGAAAAGTAATTTCCTTTCCTTATTTCCGTTTTCTTTTAGTTATTCTTCTGTTCCTCCTTATATATATAATATAACTTATTTGTTTCTGTTTTGTTATTCCATTTATTAGATGATTTGTTAAACTCTTCAAGTCTCTTCATTTTCCTGAACATGCTGTACATATATCCACTCCCATTCGTCACTAGTATAAGTGTATTAAAGTTTAATCAAATATCATTCACTAATATCTTCATACTTTGGAACATATTTTTTTCTTTGTTCTTGCCAGGATCCCACACTACTTTCTCTCCAAATCTGGCTAATTTTCTCAGCATTTTTTATTCAAAGCAAAGCTAAAAATAACCCCTTTAGCCTGCATCCATTTAAGCTAAAAGGTTTCTTGTGCACTCCTTCCTGTCTCTTGGCAGTTGTAATTCTTAAAATCTCAACAAATCTCACATTTGTTCTAGAGTGTTTGCATCAATATATTTTGAAAAAACATCAACAACAGAATATGAAATAGTAGAAGATTACTGAAGAGGCAGCCCTGTTTACATAAAGGCAGCACTACAATATTTTAGTTAAAAGTATCTTCTAGAATCTAGAAATTATGAAACAGTTTCATACTATTATAATGTTGTTGAAGTACATCTTAATAGATCCATGATCATTTCACTTAGAGAATCAAATCAATCAACAAAGGAAACACAAGGGAGTCAAAGATAGCTTAAATCAAATTTATTCATTTTTTTATGTTGTGTCTAGAAAATTGCAAATGCTAAATTGCTAATGACGTCATTCCAGACAAAATATAGCATTTTAGATACTATTCTCGAAATTCACCAGATTGAAAACCAGTACCTCATTTCAATTCATTTCAATACCTCAATTGAAATAGTATTCTACAATGAATTTCTAAAGTAAATGATAATTATCTGGTATTTTTGTCAAAGAAGATACACTGATTAACGCATTGGATGCAATACGACCACTATTAGCTTGTTGTCAACGAATCACTGAAATATCGGCCAGTCATAATGAGAAACGCTGAGTTTGTAGACAGTAGCTTCCTAGTTTAGTTGCTCCAGAGATGAAATTAGCTATGCAATCAGGCTTCACGTGACCTTGAACACAGCACAGTATACTTAGGAGAGTAAATTGATGCGCTGAAAATGGCGCTTATACCACATACCGAGCCTAGACGCTTCTGACTTTATCACTTTGTGATTTCCACTGCTATGGGTTTTTTTTTTTGCCTAGTTGATGTTATACTTGGTCCCACGCACACACTGACATGTTAGAGGTAAACTAATTCAATTACACTCCACTCCAGCCCTACGTAATTCACTTATTGCAGTCTAATGCTAATTTCATCGTAGCTTTTGGCCGGGAAAGTACAGAATTAGTGAGTTTCTGGAGTAAAAGTTTGATTAAAGGAGTATGAGATTATTTGGTTATATAGAGATGTGGTGCTGGTGATGCTTGTATTTGAATTTGAATTGTTTACAACATAATTGTGATATGTTTATCCAAGTCATGTCATTTTATAGAGGAAGTAGATTCTTATTTCTATCCTCCAGTGGAAGAAGCATTTAGAGGTAGAGCATGATGGATGTTGAATTATTGGACAGTGTAATCCTGTTGTGCGAGATATAAAAACCATCATGTCAACATAAATACAATATCTGATGAAATAAACACCCATGGATTGATTAAAGAAAAATATGATAAAGATATTTCGTTGTAGTATATTCTGTCAAAGATTTTCATAGGGGGATATAAGCTTTGTATCAAACATTCAAAATATTTTAGTTTAGAGATTATTATTTGTTTTATTTATAATCAATTGTATTGGGTTTCACTATCAAATTTGGGCATGGTTAGGTTCATAACTCCATGGATGCAGTGGTTGTATTTGGGAATTAGTTTTCAATTCCTAGTTACTTATTAAATACTTATTTCTTGGTAATTTGATTTTTGGGTAAATGGATTTGCTTTCAAACTCATGACATGGAAATTGCATTCCTATCAAAACTTGATGAAACCCACTCTATGAGCCCTGTGTGTATTCCAACAAATGGAATTTGGTGTATCGTATTCTAAACCACCTCCCTGCATCCTTAAATGGATAATAAGCATTTTGTTGCGAGTACTAGTTGGAAAAACGGGAATGGAAACGATTTGGAATGGCTTGGTGAAATTGCATCTCATAATAGCATGGGGCCGGGGGAACGCATGGGAGTGATGTGGAATCGTCTATGTGAATGCTCGTTTGGTTTATTGAGTGCTGCAGATCAAATACGGAGAGTGGGGGTTATAGTTGGAGAGGAATAGAGATTTAATGAAAATGAAAGAGGGAGAGAGAAAGTAAAGACAGAATAAGTTTTTGTTGATAGAATGAAACTTAGATAATTTATGTGATTTAATGATTCATAAAGAGAGAGAAAAAGTTTGATTTGTATTAAAAGTAAAGAAAAGTATACTTTAAATTGCAGGCATTTAAAATAAATCCTGACTGTAATTAGGGACCAGTCAAATTCTGGATTAAGTTTGATCCTAAAAATTTGTCTTCACATCTCAATGGAATTGAATTAAATCTTTGAAATTAAACAAATATTTTTTCGGAATCTAGAGTTTGATTGATACATAAACACAGTCCATTGGGATTTATTTCCAATTCCTGCAATATTAGAGTGCAGATCTTTAGGTGGTTTCAGACCGCCTCGAAATTCGCCAGTTCAAGGTATTCTCTGATCGGGAAATTTACCCCGATCAGAAAATACCAGGTATTTTGGTAATGTGAAAGCAAACTACGCGTAATTTCCCCGAAAGAAAATACCCGCTATATAGTAGGTACTTGGCGAAATTACGAGAACTTTCGCGGGGATTTTTCCAAGGTCGCAGGTATTTTGGCAATGTGAAAGCAATTTACGGGAACTTATAGCCCAGCGTGTCGTTGGGCGCGGGCGCCGTGGGTGGCTGCTGGGCTAGTGATTTTGAATCTCGCGCCTTGCCTGCTTATCAGACCATAATGCGCATGCTCGTAACTTCAGGAACTTACTTCGAAAGGGTATGTTTCGGGGCGGTGTGAATGCAGGAATAATTAATGGGTATTTTTTAGCCTAAATAAGTTCTCGTAATTTAACAGGGATTCTTGTGATTGAGGCGGTTTGAAACCACCTATTTGGAACTAATGATTGATGAGCAGTGAGAGGGAAAAATGTAATGACAAAATATTTTTATCTATATGAAATGTGAGGGAGAGAGAAAGAGAGAAAATGGACACAAAATAAGTTTTTGATCATACAATAATACTTAGATCTTGAGTATGCAATTAAGAGATGAACAAGAAGAAATAGAGAGATAAAGAGGACAGAGAGAGGAGGGGGAGGAGGAGGGGGTGTGCAATGGCGTGACACGCCGTGCAGAACAACTACAAACAGGAATGAAATGGGTCTAAATAAATCAGCTTTCTCCGGTCCCCCGGGGACCACTGGCAAGCATTTGTTCGTGCCTTTCACGCAGTACACGGTTCATACTGCATGGGACCAGGGGGAGATGGTGTAAACGCCTTTTCGCGCCTAGGGAGCTATGTAATTTAGAATGAAAGGGGTCAGGGATATGCTGGTGATCACGAGGGGGCGGGGTGAAAATTGGCTTTTCATTTTATTTATTTTTAATCAACAAGTATTAAAAAATGTAAAACCTGTAGAGAGAGCATCAAGAGATTGAATATTTTGATTCTGTGTTTAATATCTGCGTTTGATGTACGATATAAGATTATTAAAGAGATAGTTTGTGCCGTAGTCCCTATATCTGTATTAGATACCACAAGATAAATTTTAGGAAGGAATAGTTTTAGTTGCTATATCTGAGTTAGATGTACATTACAAGATTATTGATGAGAGGTATAGTTTGTGCCGTAGTCCCTATATCTGTTTTAGATGTACACCACAAGATTAATTTTAGGAAGGTCTCTATATCTGAGTTAGATGTACAATACATGATTAATAGGAAAGATGTTTTAAGTATAGACCCTATATCTGTGTGAGATGTACAATATACAAGATTTGTAGTAGGAAGGGATATCTTGTACCGTAGTCCCTATATCTGTGTTAGAGGTGCAATACAAGATTAATAGTAGGAAGTAATATTTAGTACAACAGTCCCTGTTCTGTGTTAGATGTACACTACACGATTAATTACAGAAAGGCCTAGTTTTTACCATAGTCCCTGTATCTGTGTTAGATGTACAATACAAGATTAATAGGAAATAGGACTGTACCGTAGTCCCTGTGTCTGTGTTAGATGTACAATACAAGATTAATTGTAGGAAGGGATAGTTTGTACCATAAACCAGCCAATGATGGGTATAGTCCCGTTACCTGACCTGGTTAATATTGACATATCATACCTACACCAGCTTTGGTTGACACAGGTAAAGGTGTGCAGCTAAGGAGGCTGGGGTGTGATAATTCAGATTGATGGGATAATAGGGAAAGAAGGAGAGAATAGGAGGAAGAGGGAGGAGAAGAGACACAGAGAGAATGAGGAAATAGGTAGTGAGGTATAGTGAGATGGAGGGGGATGGAGAGAGAAAAGAGAAAGTGAGAGAAAGATCCAGCGAGAGAGGCAAAGAGAGAGTGTGAAACGGGAGAAGGTATGTAAAAGGAAGAGAGATGGAAAGATAGGGATAGATAAAAAAAAGAAGGGAAGAAGGTGAAATAAACAGAAGAGGGGAGGAAGTGTGTGAACAGAGAGATATTTATTACGGTTCCATGACATTTGCTCCGGCGACAATTACTCCGATGTAAAGTGTGCACGTTAAGCCAGACCTAAAACCCAACCCTCAAAGCTAAATAAACCCTAATCCTAATCTTTTCATTATTTTTGAAACAAAAAGTCTATTACAATCCTAACTCTAACCCGATGCCCTCTGAGATATTAAGACCGCAGCAAATGTCATGTCACCATTTTATTACAGACAGGAGGAGATAGAGAGATGAGAAAGAAAAAGATTAAGAAGGGAGACAGAAGGAAAAAGAATGAGAGAGAGGAGAAAGAGACACAGACAGAGAGCCATACAGAGAAAGCAAAGAGATAGACAGGGAGAGAGAAAGAGAGAGAGAGAGAGCGAGTGAGAAGAAGATAGTGGACATGACTGAAGATGATGATTCTCATCGAGAGTACCATCTGTGTGTTTACCATGTACTCAGATTGATGTGGTCTATCTTGTCTATCTCAACTCTCCTTGATGATGTGCAAAGTGTTTGTTAAGTGAGACAATTACAAGAGATTAAACATCTCAAATCTGCCTTTCAAAAACAGTTTGATTTTTCTAAGAGGGACGGTAAACATCTTAGCTATCACTTTGCCCTTTCACTGTCTAAACTGATGTCCTAAATGTAAACTTTCCACAAATAGCGCAAACAAAGCCTGAGGTACAGTAAATGAAAACATTTAGTTTTGTCTGTGTATCTCAGATCTCTTTAAATGCTGAATTAGATTTGTTTATCACATCGCAAGTTAAGTTGATGATGTGGATTGACCTGGGGGGTGTTTCACAAAGATTTAAGTATGACTTAGAGTCGCACTTAAATGCCGGGTTGCGTACGATATAAAAGGCTTGACCGCATTGGTCAGATCGTGTCAAGAGGACGGGCACTAATTCGTATCTATCAATAAGATCGCGCGTTGCATATCTTGTACGCGTCGGCATTTAAGTGCGACTTAAGTCATACTTAAATCTTTGTGAAACACCCCCCTGGCCTAGAGGATTAGTCTCCTGACTTTGAAATAGAGGGTCGTGGGTTCAATCCAAGCCATGACATAATTTTCTTCAGCAAGTAATTGACCCACATTGTGTTGCTCTCAACCCAGGAGAGGTAAAGAGGTATCTGGCAGAAATGTATTCTTTGAAATACCCGTGTGCTGTGAAAGGCCTGTGCGCTGTCGAAGCATAACACCAAAGAGCATGAAAGTGACAACCAAAGGTGTTATAATAATAATATATTCATGAGTGCTGAACCAGCACTAAAGTTAACACCAGAGTTAAATAACTGGTGTAGTCCTATATGTACACCATACTCCACAGTTTTGCAGTGTATATTATGCACAAACTCAGCAGATTGATTGCTAGAAAAACTCATTAAGGTATGGACAAACCTTCTGAGGTACCCCCATACCTGTCTTAGCGTTGATGACGCCAATTAAACATAAATTAGTTAAAAGCCCCATAGATACTAGACTGCCTTGACTAAATTGATTCTAACTATGTAGCAAAGTGAATGCCATAGGTTTTTAACAGCTCATGCTGAATTGTGATCAACCATTTTCATGTAATTACTTAAACTAAGAGTTTTTTTTTTCTATTTGTGCCATCAATTTTAACCATTTCAACTATTTAAGGAGAGTTAGGAAGTTTGATTGTGTTATTAGAATGAATTGCATTAAGCTGTCATTGTCATTTCAAATTTATAATTTGAAAAACTTCAGTGAAAGTAACTTTGACGATGCCATGCCACAAATGAGTCAAAGTTGAATCCATTCAGCTATGTGAGTAAGAGATCATTATTTGAAGATAATTTAGATTTTAGTTATTTTTTATGCTTGGAGTTGAATGTAAATTAAATTTGGTCATCAAAATCCTCTTTTATTTCCTCTTTATTAAATAAATGGTTTCCTCACTTTGATAGAATAAGAAAAGATTTTCATTCTCTTCTGCTCAAAGGAGTTTGTGAATGAATTGCCCCTTTTTTATGTGTTTGCTGTGAGTTAATGTGGATTGAACAGTGCACGAATCGACTGTGACATTTCTGTATCTTTGCCTTCAGAATGAAACCTCCTTTCATGAGCTTTAAATTGATTCTCTTCCAATAAATATCAAAATGGCGTCGTGGTCTGGTGCCAGACGCCCCATCTCTTATTCCTTGTTAGGTTTGCCATCATAGGTCAACGCAGTACTAAGTAATCACTCTTTAAAAAAGTGGAGGAATTCTAAATAGAGTCGTTAACTTGCACAATTTATGTTGACATATCAATAGGTCATGTGACCTGGCACAGATTTTGCTAGTGCTAGTGCTAGAGACAGAGTACAGATGCATTTTCTTGAAAGCTTCAGATCTTATTGGATACTATTCTCAAAGCTACATCTCATTGAGTTGAGTATGAAAGTGTATAAAAGACATTGCACCTCTATATCTAAACTGGGGTGTTAGCTGACACCAGTTATTGGCGTCTCTATAGGACCACACCCTGAGGTGTTAGAATAACACCATAGAGATTGAGCACAACAAATATTTTTCAATAACAACCAAAGTATAGCTTTTAAATTAATGATATTCAATGTCCAATACTTAATGCTTAAAATTGGAAATTGCTGTTGATTCTTTTTAATTTTTTTGTTTTAAACTATCTAAAAAAACCTTATAAACATAAGCTGATTTCATAAACAAGGCAATATATACATGTAGATTCATTCAGGTTCATTTTTTTGTTGCTGTGTATGAAAATGGATTTTAATGATGTTGAATAGTGTCGCATCCAGCTGGCTTTTCATGGGGCAGTCGCTGTAAAGAAATCTTGTCGGAAACTGGTGAGCGGACAGCCATCACTTAACCTCAATGGGTGTATTCAGACTGACTCAATCACCAGAATACTTGTAACTTTACGAAAAAAAATTGTTTAGGCCTCAAAATACCTGATAATTATGTTCCAAGATCATACCCACCTAAAACTTTTCGAGATAAGTTCTAAGCAATGTGAGCTTTCTTACAATCCTGCACCTTGAGATGAGAAAGTTCTCATTATTTGATATCCCAATGCGAGAATACCCACAATCTTGGGAAAATCCCTTCTCGCTATTCCGACAACTACCTACTATTGGGGAGATTCATTCTCAGTTTCGGGAATATTGCAAATTTTAGTAATATTATGTTTTATTCTGATTTATATTATTGTTACAATTAATGAATTCTTTTACTCTCTTTGTATATTTATATTTTGTTTATTTACAAAGCACATAAAGAACTACACTTGTTACTATGCATTTGATAATACCCTGTATTATTATTATTGTTATTATTGTTATCATGTTATTGTTATTAATTTGCTTTCACTCTGGCCAAAATTACCTGTTTTTTATTTGGGAAGATTAGAGTAAATTTCCCAATCAGAGTATAATTTCTTGAACTTCGAGTCGGTCTGAGTATGCCTAAGTGTTTTTAGACTCTTTCTCATTCATCGTGTTCATTGCTAGCCTGTAGGCTAATTATGCAGTGTTGATAATGAATGTTATAATAAATGAATGAAAATGTCATTGCCTAATACCACCTGTATTGCAGTAGGTAATACATAAATGTATTTTGTTTGCATTGGGATATGATCATTACAGATTGGATTAACATTTTTGTTTGTCACCCAATTTGTAATTGTAGCACGGGACCGTTTTGGGTGGGGGAGGATCTTTTACTTATACAATAACAGAACAGTGCAGCGGAAGGGTTTTTAAACGAAGAATCCCCACCCTGTCCGTCTACAGAGGTAGAACTTAAATAAAACACTATTAGGTTGTAATTATTATTAATATGTAATAATCACACATCACATAATCAAACACCATCAATCAACAACATTCACACTATGCTATTAATTAATGTAAATACTAATACTCCATAAAATAAACTATCATACTCATTATATAAAGGATATATGTTCCTTTAATTCTAAACTAGATTAACATTATATACATGATATTTACAGTTATAAAAATGGTGTAACTCCTAGTTACATAATTACTTGAACAGGTATGAACATATAGTTCAAATTATACTTCATAACTTAATTTACTGGACATAACTTTAAAACAGTTGTCAAACAACTACTGATATATTAAGACTAACATAATGACATTGAGGGTCTCAGTGCAGATATAGTAAAATGTAGAAGCTGTTCATGGTCAGACGACCAGTGACCTGAGAATCAGGAAAATACAGAAATTATTGAAAAGTGGTGTCTGGAGGAAGATGCTCTCTCTCCATCTCAAAAGTTGTGTATCAATTTAATCAAAACATGATTAAATATTTCTAATATTAAATATCAGATATCAAACTTCATCTCAAATATTTTATATCAACTAGGATTAGTAAATGGTTTTACAGTAACATAATATCAAAACAATAAAATAGAATGGTTTAGCACAATGATATTCAGGAAAGTCTTTAATCAGATACATTAGAGTCCGCACGATATTAACGCGGCAAGATAGGGAACTCAGCCTATCCGCTTGACCAGAATAATACCGTTTAGTTGTTTTGGATTCGCGACTTGCTTAAAATTTGTAATTCGCAAAGTTCAAAAGGCTCAACTATAAAACTCGCACCATGCTCGCGCTGCTAGACAAACATAAATAACAAGTGCTCCACCATGAACAATAATCATAGATGGTTAGTAACAATCATAAGAAATTCAAACATTCAATAAGAAGTAGATTATAGAATAGTATCTATCATCAGATATATCAAACTAAACTTTAAAATATTATTCAATCGAAGATTGATAATAAGTCAAATGTGTAACAGACAATCTTGGAAAAGTAACTTAACATTCAAAAATAAATCTATAAGATCAGTTATTAAATAATCTTATAAACTGAGATATGGAAGGATGACTTTGGATCTTACCTGAGAATCAGGAAAATACGGAAATTATTGAAAAGTGATGTCTGGAGGAAGATGCTCTCTCTCCATCTCAAAAGTTGTGAAGAGGATGCCTCCAGTAGTTCTATATAAAGGTATTTTCGACAATACCATTATTTTTGGGAAGGGGTGTGTATATGTGTAACTAGAAATACTTGTTGATCCTTGGTCATCTCTTTTAACAAACAAAAACCAGTAACTAATAATTGCTGACCCCTTTAGGGTAGCAGAGATGGAAGAGTCCATCAACTTTTCCCCAAAATACTACTACGTCATTCATGACATTCACGTCATTATTTTCTGGGAATAAGGACCAGCTGACCCTTACTCACGCTACCAAGAACTGACCATTGGTTCTCTCTTTCGCTCACTCTCTCTCAGTATGTACAAAAGGTCATGCAAGTCATCTCACTCTCTCCTCTCTCACTCTGTATGTTCTGTAGCTACATAAATATGGGTATAACAACTACAATACAAAATTAATAGAGATTAATCTCTTTTAACTTCTTTCTACACTAATGTAGCACCATAAGAGGGGCTACATAATCGTAGTTCAAATCAAACATAATTAGTTTTAAAAAGCTTCAAGGCACACTTTTTAGAAATCAAATTGAAAAGAGAGCATATTTTCCATGCTTTTTTTTCATTAATAGAAATAGACTTAATGATTTTTGTGAGTTCACTCACAAGTTCACTCTTAGAATTTTGTAACCAATCTATAAGTTGGTTAAAATATGGCCCTACCAACTGTTGGTTAAACAAAAAGTAAATCGCCAATTCATCTATTGCCAACTTGTCCACTCACCACATGGTCTACATTCATAGTCTAATGCCACTCCATCCATCAACATTTTGTCTAACAACCATTTTTGATCCAATCATCACTTCGTCTAGTCACCAGTTAAGTCTAATGTCCATTTTGTTTTCATTCATTTTGTCCAATTAGACCAAATGGAGTATGGACTTAATGGCTATTGGACCAACTGGTTATTAGACGAAATGGCAATTAGACCATGTGGACAGTGGATGAACTGATGTTAGACCAAATGATAGTAGACATGTTGGTAATTGGACGAACTGGCATTAGACTGATTGGAAATAAACCAGACAAAATTGCATGCAAAATGAATTTGAAAAAAAAGTTGGTTCAAATTTTAAGTGCATATTTTAACCAACTTTTGGGTTGGGTTACACAAACTAAGGAGAGTGTACGAGTTCATTTGTAATCTTGCTGTAAGGATGGAAGCATGATTTAAATTCCTTACAAGGCTTTAAAACTTGTCTCTTAATCTAAATGGAAAATGAAATGAATAATTGATGAGTTCATGGAACAAGCACAAAAAATGTCTTTAATAGGGGCCGATTTCGAGTAAATTGAAAGGAATGAAAAGCATAGGATGTCAGTGCACTTGTCCAATGTTTACTCTCTAAGTCAGTTAATACAATATGAATCATCATGGCATCACATCTGAAACGTGCTTCTTTCCTTCATTTCATGGTCCAAAGTACGTTTCCTAACTTTGACCAAAAAAAAATAAGAGAACAGCAAAAGCAAAGACTAGAAGAAGGAAATCTTAAATGAGAAAAGAAAAGAATATATTGCTCCTGCCTATTTATGTACCCAGTACTGTGATTGACTTGACAGTTCCCCTCCCACTCAATTATATATTCTACTGCATATCTCGATGAGAATTATCCGAAGATACACTCTTTTTGTCACAATTACTTAGTTTCGATCCCCCCAATTTAGGGATAAGGTCTTGTACTTGTAGCTGAAATATCTTTATGTTTCAGTTTGATTCTATGTTTTTTATGTCCCGATGAACGGAGTGAAAATCACAATGGAATGTTTTAATAATGCAATATCTTAATTGAGAATAAGAACTAGAATAGACTTTTGTAATATCTAATATATTAATATTTTAATTATTAAACTTATTGATTGAATTTAAAAAAAATGGTAAATACTGAATCTGATATAAGACTAAACTGATTCTGAAAATAATGATATGATAATAATAATTATGATTATTATAATGATAATGATAGTGATAAACTGATAATAATACTGATATTATAAAATGAAGGTGGTGATGATGATGATGATGGTGATAGTGATGATGATGATGGAAATGATGCTGATGATAATGATGACAATAAGAATGAAATAAATGATGATGATGATGATTAGTAATGATGATAAGTATCACAAATACATTCAAGAAATGATAGTTTTATTGATTTAAACCTATTTGGTTTTGGTACATTGTTTCTCAGTTTCAATAACTACTTTAGAAGACATTCGATAAGATAATTACAAACAAGAAATATAGAATAAAATAGTGTTTTTTTTTTTTTTTTACTTTATTGCTAAGAAAGCATTAATGCTCGTAAGCAAGCAACCAGAGGACAGACGACCTAAGGTCCTCTCCGAGGGACTAGTAGAGGGACTAATAGAACAAGGTGCAATACACTCTTTAACGTCATCTTCCAGATAACTCAATATTGAAAAGCTACAAGGATTACGGATGAAAAGTACAGCAATGACTACAGGGAGAACGGACACCCATAAATATCATATATTATTTATTAGAAAGGAAAAAAAGTGCACCTGGAAAAATAGAGAACCTTGCCCCCTGAATCGTCGAACCCACAAATTAACAGGATTTGGCGTTGCGTCCCAATTGATTTTCCCCCATCATGTCGCTGTGAGTCAATTTTGTTCCCGGGCGGTGGTGCTTTTGTTGTCCAATTTTCTGATATTTAATTTGTTATTGTTTGACTCGATGCATGCCCACTGCCTGATTTGGGCAGCCGAGATTCCACGCTTGTACAATTGAATGTTTAATGGGATATTTATGAGTGGGGGAATTAGATGTGTGTGGTGTATGTTTTTATTTATTTGATGGGCCGATCTTCAATCTTGTCCAGTTATGTTGTCTTTGTATGCCGTCATATGATATGAATTCTTAATGAATGATGCATTTTTGGCTCATATTTCAACATTTTTGGGTACTTTTTGGAAGAACCCGTATATTAACAGAGTGATGTTTTGTATTGAATAACATTTGGGTTTGATATATAAACCATTCAGGATGTACTTTATGCCAGCTTTCTTTTTTTTTCAGGCTATAAGCAAAATTTGATAGATGATATTGTATGTATGTTCCTGAAGACATATTTTCAAAAACATTATTTTTTTCATATCTAGTTCACATAAAGATTTCAATTATAATTTGTGTTTTTTAAACTTGAAAATAATCTTACTGTGATATTGAAAAAGTCATCATTAAAAAAATAAAAAAGTATGAGAAAAAAATTCACCCTGTACATTTAATTGATGATGTGTTTATCTTGTTAAGTTTGTATTATTACTTTGGTGTTTGTACCTTCAATTCAATTCAATTTAAATCTATTTCCACAGTTAAAAATATAGGCCTACATATACAAATCATTGACATTAAGAGATGTATTAAATGTGGAGGGGTCAAAGAAAGCATAACTGCTTGTATAAATTGTTGACATTATCATTTTGTCGTATTTTCTCAGTTACAGTATTCTTTTAATGGTTGATCTTATTCATCCTTGTGATTTTCTGTTAGATGCACCTTTAAATGTTGATGTTTTTATTCTGTCAGTGTTTTTTTTCTCTGTCCATAATGACTTGTTAGCAATGCTCATAAACAAACACTTTGCTCAACTCAAGAGAGGTGGAGGTTTTACGACTCTGGCTGACAGAATTACACTGCTTTAATTTTACGATACTGACGACAGATTTGTGGCATATCGCTGCTGTTGATAGCTGGTAAATTGAGGCTCTTGAGTTCAAGAGATGTTTATTGTGCATTGCTTCCTAATGCAATCCACTGCTCCACAAATGCACCTATAGGGGAACTCATGATGAATGTGAGGAAAATTTTATATCAAGTAATGGTTTATTTTCAATTGGCCTAATGCCAATTCGTCTAATTTACCAACTCGTCTTCTATCATTTGGTCTACCATCAGTTTGTCCACTATCAACATGTTCGAATTGCCTTTTCGTCCACTCACCATTTCAATATATTATCAATCATTTAAGAAGTTAGTGAGCAAGTGACTTTCATTCTTCTTTTTGGAGTGAGTTTTTCTGGTTGCTGGTGAATTTGCTGATGTCCAGCTTTCCACTCACCCCTTTCTTTCACTACTACTACTACTCTGCAAAAACACTGGTGTTGATTTACATGTAACACCAGCCCAGTAATCTATGTCCACACACCAGACAAGTGTTAAACAACACCAGTCTGGCTTCTGCCTAACACCAGATAGGTATTATACAACACCAGTAAGTATTAAAATGGCATCGGTTTGATTCCAAACTGGTGTTGCAATACATCTCTTGTGTGGATATATATAGATTCTGGGCTGGTGTTAATCAACTCCAGAGTTTTTGCAGTGTAAAAGAATGAAGCCTACACAGCCTACATTGTATGAGGGATAGACTTAATGCTTTGGGGTTGCTTTGAATTATATGAATTTCAAACCATAATATGAGAGAATAACAACTAATAAGATGAAGGAATGTTTCCAATTTTAGAAAAAAATTGGTTGATAAGATAGAAAATCATGTCCCTCCTTTGAAAATTGATGAAGTTCACCCAAACAAGGAATGTCTGCTTGTAAATCACATCAATCGCAAACCATCGATTCCTCTCCTACCTAGAAATAGAAATACCTCAAATAATGTAATAAACATGAAGAAATTGAATGTGATAAATTGACAATGATGAACTTGCATGCCACAGAAAATGAAGAAACGGGGAGCAGAGCTCGGTGTAGATAACATATTTTATGGTGAGGAGAGACACCTTATTCTTTGTGACCATCCACCTTTACCTTTCCATGCTCTCTGAGATCCTTCGTCCTCTATAGCAAATAAAATAATTTGTTTTATGAATTTATCAGATTTTTAAACACTCACTCTACCAGTGCTATTCGTTTACTAGTTGGCCTAATTTAGTTTTATTTTGTCTGTAGGCTTTAATAGGCCTATAGATGCTCTGCTTTTGTTTTAATTCGCCAATATAAACATTTTACAGTAGGCAAATACCTCTCTCCTTCATTCCTCTTAACATTATTTTTTTATAGATGCTGTAACACGTCAATACGCCTACATTGTCAATTTTGGGGTATAGCATATTTGGGTGAACTTTTCTGATTTCAACCCTGAAGCCAGTCTCTTCTATTTTTGTTCAATCTAGTTTCTGTGTCGCTATTTCTCACTGGTTTCCCCTCGATCTTTTCTCCCTGTAAAATGTCACCCCATTTATGAACATGATAATAATTTCCATCCATAAAAAGCCGCCTGGAGGTACATTTTTGGCCCTGGAATCGATTGGAAAAAGGGGGATTTATTTAGAATGAGCGAGCGAAAGAGGGTGCAAATGTGTGGGAGGGGAAAAGAGAAATGACTACAATTTTTTTCTCTCTTCATTTGTATTATGACTTGGGCTGGATTTTGTTTTTTCGTAAGCACAACTTACATTAGAGACTTTATTGTTGGGGGAGAAATGGGTCTTTTGTGAGGGAAAGAAACTCTCGTGACCTCTTGTTTGTAAACCCTAAGAGGTCATGATTGTTCCATTCCCAAGATGCCTATTATTTTTTCTCTGACCTCATTTTTAGGTTGAGAGACGAGATTTCATGATACATAGTGATGGTATGTAGGGGTTAAGGCAGTGCAGTGTTTATGTGGTCGCACATCAAAGCTCCTTTTCAGTCTGTCTTGTAATTCGACCATTATTGTTCCAATTCTATCCTCAAACTAGGAAATTATTTATTGTTTAAAGGTATACAAGAAGATGGTTTAGTTAGATTGCATAAAATGTGACTTGCAACAGTAAGTTGCTTGTGACACTTGGGCCTACTTTAAACAATTCAGTTTGTAATTCAGCCATTATTATTCAAATTCCATCCCATAAATAGCAAATCAATTATTGTTTAAAGGCAGTCAAGACATGTTGGATAGATTGCTGATAATGTGACTTTTAGCATCTGACATTTTCATACCTCTCAAATAGGTCATGTTCTTTTAAAGATAATACACAATGGCAGAAAATGTTTTAATAAACATGCAGTTCAAATTTTGAATTCAACATTTAATTGTTGATTATCAATGCAGGGTGTTATGAATTTTCATGTAGGATAAGTTGCTTTTCAGAGTATTGACTTTGTTTTTCAAGCTTGAGCCTGTGAGAAAACTGCTAATCAATGCAATTTATTATTTCAATTTTATGTTTGCATATGTCTTTCACTTTTGAGTGATGCAATAACTTTTTGTAAATCTGGTAATGATAAACTTCAAGCATTTTCTTATTTTGAGGGCAGATTCATGTACATATCTTGAAGATTAATTACTTTGTTTGTACAATTCAAGTTTAAAGAAAATATTTGTACATTTTCCATGCAGTTTTGTTTTGCACATTTACCTTCTAAGCGGAGCAAAGTGGGTCACTGCTTAATCAGCCAGCCTTCTAATGTACATATTTGCTCATTATATTTTAATGACCATTTCCAATTCATTCATCATTTTATGACAGTATCTCGGTGTTTGCAGGGGAAGTTATCTCGACATGATCATGGTATGATAGATTACTTTGAGAGAATAATTTACTATTGTAAACATTTAAAACCACCACGCTGTTATAAAATCTTGCTTTTATTGCATTTTTTTTGTAAATGTTGTCTCAGATCAGTTTGTAAAGGGTGGAACTTGAAAATTGTTATCCGAGAAAATGTTTCAAAGTTTAATGTTTCTATTCAAGCAAGCTTTTCACTATTTAGGCTGTCATGTATGAAAACAACATCTGGGCAGTGTCTTACAAAGAGTTAAGATTGATCCGATCATTCTCAAGTATATGGAAAGCCATCAATGCCATAATTTTTCTTTAGGAAATTTGCTCAATGTCCTTTGAAAACAAAAGATAAGCACACAGAATTGTGAAGAAAATAGTAAATGTATGAATATACATCATTTCTGGAAAATATTTTTGAACAAACATGTAATTTCAGATGTTGACGTTGCTGGCTTTCCATAGTTGCTACAGATTGGATCAATTGCAGCTCTTTGTAAGATAACCTCAAATCTGATAACCTCTTGGATGGAAAGCTTTTATTATGATGAACTGCCACTGTTATTGAAGTAATACAAGATTTGTTTTCATGAATTTTGTCTTGTTTCTGTTTGCTGTCTCACTTTCGATCTTGAACCCCCTTTGAACGATGTTGTGATTTTCAAACTTTTTCTTTCCATGATTTAACCCCATTCTTTGAATATGCTCTCGAACTAAAAATCCAGTCCAGTTCGGTTTCATTTATTTATTTTTTTTACATCCTCCATCGAAGAAAAGATATCCAATTAATTTGCAAAAAAGAGGAAACGTAAATAAAAACACTTAAAACAGACCAAACAAACAAAACAGTTTAAAGTCTCTTCTCTCCCAATATAGAGAGTGCTAAAAAGATATTTGTATTGAGAGGGGCTTGGGAGAAAGCAGGGTAAATTTAACTTTAAGGATAAATTTAACTTTAAGCTCAAGTTATGTGTTCTTTCTGTAATGTTGGAATAATATGTTCAGACAGGAATATATGAAGAGACATTTCTTTATTCACAATTTCTCCGTTAAAGTCAAGAATTGCCTAATTTTGTGGCAGTGGTTTTCCCAGTTCACGCCAACAATAACCTTGATTGTGAAAAGTTCACTGCTACCACCATCATAATTGAACAATCATTTAATTTCTCTTGTGGTAGTATTATCATTATCATAAGTGTAAATTTTGAGAGCTTGCAAACATTCTTGGTCCGTTTAACAAACCCCCAAAACCCTCTCACGGTTTAACCTAGAAGTTTCAAATGACACCGAATCCTAAACACAAAGAGTCTTGTAATTTTTTCTTTGAACTCATTTTATCTTCTTTATCGAAGTTTCGGGTATCGTTTAATCGTATTGTGTAATCCCTCGGCCTGAGTTTGATTTGAAATAGAATTTGAAAACTGGGGTACAGATGTAATTAAACGAAATATGTGGAGCAATTTTGGATAGTACAGAATGTCTGCACGTGCAAGAGATAGATACAGTAGATAGATACGTAGATAGATAGGGATAGGTAGAAAGATAGATAGATACATATATATATAGATAAAATAGATACACATAGATAGAGAGATAGATAGATAAAAATAGATAGATACATATATATAGATACACATAGATAGAGAGTGAGATAGATAGATACCGGTAGATAGATAAATGGATAGATAGATATATGTAGTAGATAAATATATAGATAGATCATTGATACTTAATATAGATAGGGAAAGAGGTATGGAATATGAATTAAAGGAAAGAGAATGGAATGAGAAGAGAAAGACAAATTTTGGGAGAAGAAACAGGAGAGAAAATAAAAGGGGAAATGAATATTCAAAGCAAAGTATAATTTCCTTTCATGTTGTAGCTTTTTTGTCATAGTCTGTCAACAAATCTTTCTGATTTTAAAATGTAGTTCAGTTTTACATTTCAAGGTGCTTCCTTTCCCATCTAGCAACACTTCTTTACAAAGAAATATGACTAAAAACATCAACCTTAGCAGTGAGTACCCCTGGGGTTTAAAAATTTGTTCGATATTTGGGTCTCAAATAATGATTTGAGTTAGACGATTATTCAACTTATGGAGGGTCGTATTCAGTAATATCTTTACAGTATTAAAATTTTGTTTAAATCTAAAACAACACTGCTTACTACATGAAGCCTACAGTAGTTGTTCAGCAGTTTAAACAGCCATGCTAAATTATCGAGAATTAAATACCAAAAATCTAACTTTGTTGTTTAAGATTTTAAACATTTGTGTAAATGTTCATCCATAAAATTGTATCGGATTTGTATTAGTTTGTATTATGTTTTGAATGGAAATGAAATAAGGAATCGAATTGAATATATTTGAATTGTTTAAACAACTGCTGTAGGGTTAATATAGTAAACAACATTGTATAAAATCTCAAACTAGTGTTTTTACTGTGTACTACAAGAAAACCATAGTGAATTACTCAGTTCAAAGTTGCTTGAGATAGGTATTACATAACAAATGCATGGCTTATTGTGTGTGAGGGAGGACTAGCGCTCCCCTATTTCTCCACGTTACTGCTGATGATTTTCACGCAAATTAATTACCCCCACACAACGGCTTACATCTCAAGTAGAAGTTGCTCTCAGGTGGTTTGCGAGCCTGAGATTTCTCTTAATCATTCATTGCATGATAATCACCCCGGTATGAGCATTCAAAATAGGATTAAGAAAACGTAATAATGACTCCTCTGGGATAACAAAACAAAATTAGTGTGTGCATGGGACTAGGGTGTTGATTAAACGCAAAATGGGTTATTTTGTTGATTTGAATGATTTCCATGACTAAGGCCAGTGTGTTTATCATATTTACGTACTTGTATGAATGAAGTCATTTGCATATTAATCACATTCATGGATGATTTCCACATGATTTTCAAGTTTCAAGACCATTGTGGGTGTCATGTTTATGAATGAAAGTATTTGAATATTAATTATGATATTAATGAATGATTTCCGTATGATTTTAAAGGCTGTTGTGGGTATCATATTTGTTAAGTCATTTACATATTAATTCTAATTTGAAGTAATGCATAGGCAGCAATGCAAGATGAAGAACCACTTCTGGAAACAGATAATATTAATTACAAAATATGGTATTTAGGGGTTGTTATAAGTTTCTATGCTATGTCCATTATGTAGCAGCGAATTCAATTTATATAGTAATGATGTCGTACTTATTTTCATTGCTCAGTGTTTTTTCAATGTTATTTACAGAAATCTGAAAGATTCAAAACATACTTGCTGTGCTCAGTCTGAAAATACTGAAATGAACTTTTGTAATGAGACTTTGAAATATACTGCTCTTGAAAATGATCTTCAAATATTCTTATTTATACAACAAAGTATATATAAAAAAGAAAACATCATGATATTTTGTTGCTTTGGAATGTGCTTAGCTATTTCATGTTATCAAACTATGCTACAGAATTATTATACATTCTAGGTATTGGTATATAGCCAGTTTTGATTTTTCTTTAACTTAGGGCTCCATTTTTTCAAAATGATGCATGAATTTGACACCACCATAGAAAGCATATAGATCTACAGCCGCAGGGAACAAGAAAAGTCGTATAACGAGAAGGCACCTGTCTAAATTCAGCCTGTGGTGGTGTTCTGGTATGCGTCACTCTCTTAATTGGGCTGTGTTTTATATGTTTCCTTTATTTTCATTCCCGATTAAAGCATTTTAAAACATGTTTTGTCTTTTCTAATATTTCTATTTTTTTAATGATTGAATGTTTTATCTCTTTTTCGTAATAAACATATTAACCAAAAATCAGAAAAAAATCACTAAAATAATACTGTTAAAATCAATGCCACAAGTTAATATGTATAAATCACATAATTGTGATACTACTACTACTACTACTACTACTACTACTACTACTACTACTACTACTACTACTAGTAATGACAACTACACATTGTTTATTTTTCATATGTTCGTAATAATGTATCTATGTATAGTAAACATACACTGATGGAGCTAACCTACTATAAAAGAAGACACATAATAATTGAATAAATAAATTTTAAGCAATCATTTAATTGATTCTGCCTTTGTAAAGGAAACACAAGCAAACTCACAGAATAGTTTCACCTGTTTCACCTGTATTAATACCAACCATATCCCCCTACCATAAATAAATCATTTTATTCCCAAGAAGCATACGATATGAATGTATTGATTTTCTTATCCAGGACGTTTATTTCAAATTTAAATGCTAAGTGATATTAGGAGAGAATGGTTGATAATTTGATCCTTTGCTGGTCAATGGAAGGAGAAAAATGCGTCGAAGGTACGCATAATTTGCGATTCTTAACGCGATTTGTGATTTATGACTTTTCCTAAAGTGACAGGTGTCAATGGGGGGTCAGCCATTGTGTCCACTCGATTATCAAAATTACATTTTGGCTCGAGTATCTCCTTACGTTCCACGGGCATGCGGGAAAGTTAAGAATGGAAACGAACGGGATGTTTAATTCACATTGCTCCGTCGTCAAGAGCTTCCCATTCATCATCTCTAAGTCCCGGCAATGCATTTTGATGTGGTGTTATTCCTCAATGAAGGTTTCAAATGTACGTCCCTTAGTCCCAGACCTGCATTGTGATGTGGTGTCCGCTTTTCTTTTGTCAAGAGGACGCGAATGTGGAGATGCCTCTGCAGTATTTGACTCATCTGCGGAATACCTGAATTGCAAATTTTTCCTCTTTTCCTTATCTTTCTCGACTATCTGCTATTTCATATCGAATTCCAAAAGAAGCTCGCTACTAGTACGGTGATTAGATGAAAGAGATAATGTAGTGATTTGGTTGTAATGCTATTTACTACCCCTTGTATTCTGTTGAATGGTTGTTCTCGGTTAGTAAAGCAAAGCATATGACTCACACTACATCACTGAAAATTGGTTGGTGTAAATGTCTTTGAACTATGATGCTAAAATGCTTAAAAACATAAATTTGTAAACAGGTAGATAGTCTGCCGTGCCAACCCTTTGCTCGAGTTAAGGGTCTGAATGTGCAGCCTACTCATGCCTAATAATAATTGGAGTGCATTATGAGGTTTAAAAAGTAAACATGTCTAGAAAAATAAGAAACTATTCAATGACTAATTACAATATGTTACAATATTACAATATTGAGATAGTATTCAATATTGAGATAGTATGTGACTTCATTATCTTTTTAATGTTTTTTTTTTATTATTGATAAATGAGAGGAATGTACAACGCCCAATTGTGAGAAGATGTTATTATAAACTCATTTACATTTTTAGTTAATCATAAACCTGTGTATAATACTGCCGAAGTTATAGGTAAAAGACAGTAGTTGCAGCAACCAATTATATAATGAGAAAGTATTTTAAATCAAGGTTAATCATGTTTAATTGTCAAAATATTGTCGTACATCTAGCTCGGGTACAATAATGTAAACTTATCTTTGTAAAATCATGAAATCTTAGCTCAGAATCGATAGTATTGTTCACTAACGCAAAAAGCATATGTTGGACAGTGTATTAATATTGCTTTGAAAAATGCCCGACATTTGATGTAATTCCATGCTTATTTTGCTAATTTCTCATCTGTTAACCTTTTTTTTCCAAAAATATTTGGCACATTTTCTTTATACGTGCAAACACTTTGGTTGTAATTTCATTGGATTCTGTTCAAACTAATTTTTTAGATCCTTACCACAACTAGTATTCATCTTTAATATGTTTCCTTCCATATCCTCCTCCTGTAAAACATTTTTGTGAAGCACATAGTCGAATCATTCTCATTCCCTCGGGCTATTAACCTGTACAGGTGTAGGTGACAAAAATGTCAGGTAATACACTTTGAAAATGATGCACTTTTAAAATCACCCCCAGTATTTATGTTCTACACACATCAGCGTATCTCATATCTCCTTAAGTAATGAGAAAAAAAAATGGAAGGAAATTGTTATCCATCTAATAATGTGGTTTGTACTATTCATTTTGGCTACATTTCAGTTCATACAGATTGCAGTGCAGTGTATGGTTAGTCATACATGATATCCCATAATAATATTGACCCGGATTTCTTTTTCTCACCCGCAGACATATTAAAAATCGAATATGGGGCCGGAGCCCATATCCATATTTATCGTATTAATCAAATTCTTGTCAAAATTGCCCGCAGTCCCAGCAAGAGTGGATGGTATGAGCCGAGCATGAATCACACAAACACACACACTCACAGCTTGTAATGTTGTATCGAAAGGGAAAGGGAGTCAGCTTGTGTGAAAAGGGACGACGGCGGCGCTGTAAAAAATGTGCCAAAGATTTTCTATCTAACATTTATGAGAAATCGGCGCCACCGAGGAATTTAGGAAATTTGGTAAATTGCTCAAGTATGCAAGAAGATGGTTGATTGCGGGGCTGTAATGATCCGGGGCTTTTCATTCCGACACGATTAGTAAGGGGATAAAAGTAGCAGTGTTGATTTAGAATTAGCTTTCTAAGGATTTATGGGTTATCGTAATGCAATGCAAATAAACTAGCTTTGTATTCCAATAGAGTTGTATAGAACTTACCAAACCATGCATTGGGTTGATGAATGTTTCAAACAGTTGATATATAGTAAATTGTATAATTAAGTATGTGTGTATGATTCATACATGTATACATGAATAAAGAATGTCATGTTAAATCGATCGTATTGTGGTAGGTTAAAATGCAGTTGGCTTTTATTTTGGCTAAACAATAATTAATTTCTTAAGTTAACTAATGCTGTACTATGAATATATTCAAACAACCTTGTATTCAATGGTCATATTGTGCTTTGTTGTTTGCTATAAAGAGATTGGGAAATTCAGATCTAGAGAAAAGTAGAAGCAGAAAGATTGAGAGAAAAGGAGATGAAGAGAAAGACAGAGAGAGCCATAGAGAAAGGTAGAGAAAGAGGAGGATGGGGGGGGGGGTGCACATGAGAGTTTAAATTGTATGATTATCATGTCATCGTATCTGATATTAAGGTATATTGACAGCATTTCCCCCCATTTTTATCAGAAAATTAAATCAATCTACGACTGATCACTAATGGAAAATGAAGTCAGTGAATAATAAATTATTACATGTCTATGATTATTGAGATTCCCTTTCGTAACCTCATATAGGTTTCCTATATTCCAGATTCCATGATATATGGGGAGAAATGACCCATTTAATTAACATGGCAAAAATGCATAGATCTCTAAATGAATAGTATGTATGGGGATACAGACTTTAATATAGCATGCATCCCTCCAAAATTTCCACTCTCAAAACACAGTTGCTATAACAACTCATGTTTTCTTACATTATGTAGCATGTTGCATTATATATGGTTGTTGTGTAGTACTAATTAAGGTATTTTTCCTCATTTGCCGGAGGATGTTTTTTCAATTGATTTGGTCTTTTGAGAGTAGTCGGGTTGTCATGGTAACAGAAATGATGAAAGTCCTTGACAGATAATGCTCGGTTTACATATTGATTCTGTGGTTTTTGAGAAATTTTAGCATGAAAGAAGACAGGGTAATTGTTGGCTATTATCGCTGTTTTCCCCATCATTTTATTTCTTCATTTCATAACCATCACTATACCATTTTCAATTCTAGTTTTGTTAATCATACAATTCCATGTATTGATTTTTTTTTACATGTGCATCACCGTTGCCATCATCATAATGCTCATGATGATTGTTCTTATTATCCTGATCACCATCTTCATTCATAATCAATATCATCATCATTATTGTCAATTCTTCATCTTGATCATTTCCCTTTCCTACTATTCATTTACATTTGACACTCATTTCATTTCACCAAATTCCTTCATCCACATTGCAATGATCATTATGATTGTTATGTTCATAATTATCCTGATCATCATCTTCATAATCAATATCATCATCATTATTGTCAATTCTTTGTCTTTATCATTCCCTCTCTTACCATTATCAAGTGATATTTTGACATTCATGTCATATCACTATCACCACATTCCTTCATATGTATATGTCAGGATCATAATGAATGTTACCTTCATGATCTTCATTATCAATTGTCATTATTGTCAATTCAGCATCTTTATCATTCATTTTTCCCATCGTTATTCAAAGACATTTAGACATTCATTTCATATCACTATCATCGCATTCCTTCATCCACATATCAATATTGTTTGTTTATCTGATATTTGGTATCAACCTACATTTCCCATTGATAAAACTAATATTCAGATCCACTCATTATATAGTTCCTTCATTTATTAATATCTATCTTAATATCATGATCACTCCTTTTTACTACTGTTATCAGTTGACATGATTTAAACAAAAAAAATAGTCATTTACTGTCCCCACAGTGTCCACATTTTAATATTGTTTGTTTATATGATATCAACTGACAGCATCCATTGATAAACGCTTACTTTCACATCATCTCATCATAGCTTCTGCCTTTATTAATATCAACCTAAAACACCATATGCCTTGGGAAGTATCATACTTATATTAGAAATGCAATTTATTGCGAGGAATATCCCTTCGAAAAACTAGGTCTTTGAAAAGGGACGGAGGCATCGAAACCATTTCAATTGATCAACAGGCCTCGTGGAGCCAGTGCAGCAAGGAAACTTGTCCCAATGTTTTCCAGCGGGCTCGAAATCTGTGAGATAATTTGGTGTCGGGTTTCAGCAAGAATTTCCAGTGTGCCCGAAGCAGAAGCAGCGGAGGGCAGAGAGGATGAAGGGACGGACGTCGGCGACAAGGGGGCACGTAGATACCCCCTCCCGGTGTCATCCAGGCACTGTCGTGGTGTGGGGATCGTGGGCAGGTGTTGGGCCGGTAGGAGAACGCGAGCCGATAATGAGATTGGCTCGTGCGTTCGGCTACCGCTTGTTGCGCTACTTAACGAGCGCCATGTGATATTGGGACTGGCAGCCTAGGAATTGCTATGCACTCCAATCGGGTCACAGATAGAGACACCATATTGGACTTATTGCCAGGGATGTGTTTGTAGTACTATCCATTCTTCATTAGGGGAATTTGGAATAATTGTGTAGGTGTGTTACGTGGTCAAAATGTCTGGAAAAGTGATTTGGCCTGGAGTAATCTAATAACAACAATACCAGATAAACAAAGTGATTTTCATTTGTATATTTTTTTTATATTCAAGGAAAGACTGCACACCAAACAGAGTACATTCATTGGCATTTAAGTTAACATTTTTGTAATAACAATACCAGCTACAAGATGATTTTTTTTGTGCATCTTTTTTTATAAAATGAAAGACTCCACATTAAACAATATATTTATTGGCATTTAGGTTAACATGTTTGTAATTAATGGAAAAAATAGCTCTTTCCTGTCCTCAATGAGGTATTTATGAATTATAGTTAGGAGCCTGTGTTGGGCGGTGGAGGATGACTGGCATCCAAAACCTTGTCTTCTATTAAGAAATAAACTATCATGGAATGCTAGTGGGAATATTTGATGATTTGATGAATAACACTCAATGCCACTAGTATGGTGTAATGAATTTAACGTATGGCCAATGTATACACAACATAAACTGTGGTGTTGATTGGTGTACATAGAGCACCACACAAAACAGTTTACTTTGATGTTACTTTGTGGTGTTAGTTCAACACTCATAGGTGTTATTAG
The DNA here is from genome assembly GCF_018143015.1 of Lytechinus variegatus. Lineage (NCBI taxonomy): Eukaryota > Metazoa > Echinodermata > Echinoidea > Temnopleuroida > Toxopneustidae > Lytechinus > Lytechinus variegatus. The sequence goes on along the minus strand of NC_054747.1, from coordinate 23,895,496 downwards.
AACACCTTTGGTTGTAAATTGTACACTCTTAGGTGTTATGTTCAATCTCTAGGGTGTAATTTTAACACCTCAATGTGTGGTCCTCTAGAAACAGCAACTGATGTCATTTTGAACACCCCTTTCTTTACACAATAAAAATGCTGTTCACTATATGATGTTATCAACCTAACAGTAGTTGTTTAACAGTTACCATGCTTAATTTATTGAGAATTAAGTAATGAAAATTAAACTTTGTTGTTTAAGATTTTACACACTTGTTGTTTAAACTGTTTGATCAACTACTGTAAGGTTCATATAGTTGTATAAAAGAAGATTAAACAGCATTCTCACTGTGTACAGAGTGACACGTATGTGTGACACATACATGTGACATGTATGGCCAATGCATGTAATTGTTCTCGTTGTACATCTATTCAGGTGTACTATATGCCGATGGTCACTCTGATAATTTAAATTCATTCTCAAACGGTCCAACGCCAAGTGAATGACTCACGATCCGACACTGCATCTTTTGTAGATCAAGAGTCTAAAATCCTTGCATTTCGCTCAATTAACCATTCACACCAGTGCTGCTTTGAAATATGCATGCAGACTGAAGGATTGGCCGCGTTGATCTTTTTAGCCCAGTGTGAAATATGGCAGCATTGGATTCAAATCTGAGATTTAAGCCCGCTGCCTCTGATTCATATAAGTGCAGGGTTACTATGGGGTAGTGTGTCACTGGTTACATATCATGATTTCAGATGTAGTTGATAGGAGAAAAGGCGCTTTGGTTGCACGAATGCGACCATTGCATGGATAATACCCTTGAAATATAATCAAATGCTGAATATGATATTGAGAACAGTTTTCTATTTGAGAGAAGTGAAATTATCCTAATTGATGACAGAAATGTCTCAATCTTATTTTGGCTTATTTCCTTATCAGAATTGTATTTTTTCAAGGAAAACGTTAGATTAGTATGATGCATGGCTGTTGTTTAGAGCCGTTGACTGGTAAAGCTTGCTAGTCATTCACAAAATGTCTCAATCTAACTTGGGCTTCGTTCCTAATCACAATAATTTATTTTGAGTGAAGAAATTTAACTAAATGCCTCGTCGAGCAGATTGATTTGAGGTTAAATTTATTTTATATATAAAGAAGGAGGGTATTTGAAGATGAATATACTGCAGTAATGAAAAAAACTCCTATAATTTGAGATTGAATATTAGAATTGATAGATGCTATCTAACATTCCAAACTATTATCATTGTTATTATTTGTTAACATTCATTTCTTGTTTCGCTTCACCTGTGCCTGGGAGGCAAAAATCCTACAGAACCTCTTCGACCCCGAGGTGTCTCATCTGTTAACGTTAACACACAATTCGGGTTTCAGTCATCTATGTGGGGTGGACTCTAACTCACAATCTTTAGTCCGATAGGCAGATGCTTAACTGACTTGAGCCACCTCGCTCCCCTACTCAGAGATTGCAATACATTGTATGGAGAAAATAGGTACAGATATGAAAGGAACCTCGGAGAAAAGGCTGTAAAAAGTGATTTATGTATAGTTTATGAGTCTTTTTTTTAGTAGGGTGGCTCCATCAGTAATAGGCATCCTGCTATCCTTGGAGGCCCAACAACAAAAATAAAAATATTACAAACAAAATTATGAAAAACATACAATGTGTAGTTAAGACACACAAACTGCAGTAAGAAGAGAACATAAAACAAAACAAAGGGCCAGTTTATAGATTAAGGCTGTTATAACGTTTAAATAAAAGACTAAGTGAGGATTCTGATTGGGCATTTCTTAAAAAATAAAGTAGATTATTCCAAATGAATGCACCAATATATACCAAACAAACTTGTATTTGTACAACAGAACAAACCCTCCAATTGAAGTTGGGGTATATGTATGATATGATACAATTGAAAGCTAATAGATTACATGCAGCTTAACAGGGTTAGATGTGAACTCACTCACTCTCTCTTTCTTTCTCTCTCTCTCCCTCTCTCACCCTCACAACACACACACACACTCACTCGTATTTCAATTTTCCAATAGAGTAGCTCGCTCTAAGCCGCTGCTCCCCAAGGCACTGTAGATTATGCATGCCCTTGAACACATAACTCATCCATACATTATGAATTGACAGTCAAAAAACACAAATACGGCCTCATTTTCATTAATAATCATTAGATCTTCTGAACGCCATTATGATAAGTTATTACCAGTCTGGCATAGCAAAAACTGGTGTTAATTAACACTGGTTTAGAGAAAGGCCTACACCAAACACTTTTACTCTGGCATTTAATTTTTGGTGTTAGTTCAACACCTTTGGTGTTATGTTCAATCTCTTGAATGTAATTTTAACACTTCAGGGTGTGGTCCTCCAGGGACACCTACTAGTGCCAGTTTAACACCCCAGTTTCAACAAAGTAAAATTCTGGTGTTTGTAATATTATATCAAGTTAATTCTACCACAATATGTCTGCCATACTAATCTTTTGACATCGGGATAATAAAATACCAATCCAGATGTTTATTTCATGCAGATAAATGATTCAGATTCTATCACCTTACCAAATGAATGAATTTAAAATGGAGGTCATTTGATATTCACTACACACAATGTATTCCAATATATGCTTTGGACATGGGTGTGATCAGCAGTGAAATAATTCATGATTTTCTACCCGTAAAATGAAATTATTCAAATTGATTTGAAATTGTCGAAATTAATTTGATTTAATTGGAAAGTTTGACGAATAATGGTACTTTATATTCATTCTGTTCATCATCAACTTCAACAAAGTTGCATTCTTGAAGCCCCCCCCCCCCCCCCCCGCCTTGTCACAGATGAGCAGTATTTTGTTTTTAGAATATTTTATTTTTTAAAAGAATATTTTGTTTTTTCTATGATAATTGAGCCTATTCTTACAATGGTATAACATATTCTCAGTCCACGTTTTAGGTACAACAAACAGTGGAATATATGCTAGGAGGTTTGGTATATAGATAGACCTGTTATTATTGTAATCACTATTACTAGTGGTAATTTATTTTCACATTTCTATGTAAAAACAAATTATAACATGCAATTACATCATAACATTGATAGTCCATTTCATTTCATTTCATTTCATTTGTTTCCATATTCAATTGAACAATGAAAAAAATCATGAGAAAAACACAAGAGTTGATTGAAAATGAACATTATAAAAATAGCAAAATAATAGAAAGAAAAATGCATATAAGAATGATTACAAAAAGTCTTGAATCTTAATCACTTAATCCTTTCATGATGTACAACATTTTGTTTATCAAACAAAGTTCCATTTCTCAAGACAAATCAGAATTATAATGCTAACCTAACTGACCATAAATGATTTGTATAAATGCTTGAATGAGAGAGTTTACAGCTAATCACATGACCAGTTCCTTTAATATAGTTAATCTTTCCAGACTATATCACATTTAGAAATGTCAATGGGTGAATATATTCATATCATGTTCTCTATGTAAATTGATTTTCCGAGTAGGTCATTTATAAGGGCAATATAGGATCTATGTGACTAGCATATATCACAAGGTATTTGATGTATATATATATATGGGTGATAGTCTGAAATCCCCATGATAATCAAATATTATTTTGAATTATGTGAGTAGACTTCGTATGATTTCCTAAAGGAGAGTTGTGGCCTGGTGGTTCTGGCTCTTGCCTTTTGGTCGCTGGGTTCAAATCCCAGCAAATTGTGTGATTTCATTTAGTAAGTACTTGATTATGAATTGTGTCGCACTTAACCCAGGTGAGGTAAAATTCCTTAAATGCACTAGTTACCTTCAGCAGTTGAGCTAAAGTTTGGGGTAAAATAGTATGTCATTAAATTGGCAACGAGGTAATAGGTGCCTCATTAATGCTCTTAATTATTTATGGTTATACATTAAATGTTGGATGTAATTTTGATGAATTGTTCTTAAAAATAATTTAATGATTGATGAGTTTCGATTAAGGGAATGGAATAGAACAGATTGTATAGCAATTTCCTCATAATTTATTAGTTTACAGTGAATAAATAATTCAAATGCTTACTTTACTGGAAACTCTATGGTTATCAGCTAATGGGCCTATCGAAGTAAATGCATGATTTGTTTCATTACCTAAAATTGAATGTTAGAATACCATCTTTTGGAAGCATATTTTATCATATATTTTATCACCCCCATCAATCTCTATCTAATCCCCCATCTGTAATCATTATCTGCTTGGAAGATCATACACTAGGAAAATTGTGGTATTGATTGGTGTAAATTAAAGGACTGCTGCACTATTCAATTTATTCCAGCGTTAAATGTTTGGTGTTCAACACACTTTCGCAATATTTATTCATGTTGAAATTAAAAGATTTTCCTTTTGATCTTTGAGATCATATGGAAAAAAATCCTTGATTGGTGTAAATTAATCCACAGACACAACACAAAGAGTATTATTGTTGTACAAAGACTGTATTACTGGTATCGAATAGATAATGAATTATTACGATTGTATAGATAGTGAGTACAATTGCTCGAAAATGTGTTAATGGCATGCTAAGGATTAACACTCTTAGGTGTTATGTTAAATCTCTAGGGTGTAATTTTAACACTTGAGGGTGTGGTCCTCTAGGGACACTAACTGGTGTCAGTCTTAACACCCCAGTTCCTACAGTGTTAAGTGGATTATGTGAAGATGTGACTTATGGCCAAATCTAACAGATATTTTCACACTGTGGACCCCTTGAATTGGTTAGCACAATTTTTAATATGAGCTAGTCAACAGTGTGAAAATGATTTCACATAGTGTCTCACACTGAAACACACTGTGTTACATGCTGTCAGACACACTGTTCTTTTCTGTGTCCACTAGGCATTTACCTATGTGAAATTATGCACACTGCATAAACTGGGGTGTTAAAACTGACACCAGGGTATCCCTAGAGGACCACACCCTGAAGTGTTAAAATCACACTCTAGATAATGAATATAACACTAAGGAGTGTTAAAAGTAACCACCAAATGTGCTGAGATAACACCCATGAGTGTAAAACTAACATCAAAAACTAACACCCAAGTAGAATGACCAATGTAGTCATCTATGTACACCAGTCAACACCACAGTTTTTGCTGTGAACATATACAATCACACTGTGACTGTGGACACACACATCTGCAGTGTGTGTGTTCACAACTCGTGCAAATATTTGATATTCACAATGTTTAATTTGATAAATTTAATAGTGTGAAGATAATAATAATAACGATAACAATAGGCATTTATATAGCGCTATTCCGAGGTGCATTGTTTATTATTATTATTACCCCTGCTTTAGCTTGAGCTGCCTTTCAGCGCTCAGTGCATTCAAGGAATTAATCTTGCCGGGTATCCATTCATCTCACCTGGGTTGAGTGCAGCTCGATGTGGATAAATTTCTTGCTGAGGGAAATTACGCCGCGACTGGGATGGAATCCCACAGTCCTCCACACTGTGAACATAATGTGTGTACATGCTATATGACACACTGTGACTATGTATGCTACTATTCCATATCCATTATATCAATGTGAGAGGATATCTGTATGTCTCTTCACCGCCTTCTTCAATAATGCATGTCAGATCTGACCCCTATAATTTATTCATGCCCCTAAACCCATACGAATGTGTGAAATTTTCCATGCGCAGTTAATTCTAAATTATTCGCGGAGTCACATCCATATTTCATCCTCTTCATACCATTTGAGTGATCTATCAGTTGATTCCTTTCAACTGTCATTAAAATTACACTTTTTACTCAGATATTTAGTTTGTGATTGATTATATCAGCCTTTTTAATGAAATGGGGGGGGGGGGGTGAGAGAGGAAAGGGGGTGGGGGTAGGTGGTATTGTGGAACAACTAAATCTGTTACTTATATTACTGTTATGTTACTCATTGTGGGGGGGATGAAAGGAAATTATCATCAATATGATTTTTTTTTTCAATTATAATTAAGTAAAGTTTGATTCCAGTGTGAGTTGTGCTAACAAATGATTTTGTTTCTTTTTTTTCTATTTTCATGTACCCACCACCATACTTGGCTTTCCTCTCAATCTCAACACTCAGGTAAGAAAAATATATTTTTGGATACGAGATTAACTTCATGCATATTTGATGGGCATTTGGAATTAATGTGGAATGAATTGGTATGTAAACGATAATATTGATGGGGAAGAGAATGTTACTGAGAGAAAGAGAGGAGAGGGAGACAGAAGGAGACAGAAAGGGAGTGAGACAGAATGAGAGAGAAAGAGAGAAGAAAAGACAGAGAGAGATAGATAGAAGAGTGAAAGATAGGGATAGATCAGAGTTGGGTGGAGGAATAGATAGGATAAGCAAGATGAAACCAAACAGAAAAATTTCAACACCCAAAATATTTTTAAGGCTATCTGAAAGTAAACTACCTCTTGGTTTAAAGCAACCATTTGGTCTCATCCCCCAGTGGTCTAATTCTAGTTCGTCTACCATAGGTGGTTTCAGACCGCCTCGAAGTTCGTCAGTTCCAGGTATTCTCTGATCGGGAAATTTACCCCAATCAGAAAATACCAGGTATTTTGGTAATGTGAAAGCAAACTACGCATAATTTCCCCGAAAGAAAATACCCGCTAAGTAGTAAGTACTTGGCGAAATTAGGAGAACTTTCGCGGTGATTTTTCAAAGGTCGCAGGTATTTTGGCGATGTGAAAGCAAATTACGGGAACTTTTAGCCCAGCGTGTCGTTGGGTGCGGCGGCGTGGGTGGCTGCTGGGCTAGTGATTTTGAATCTTGCGCCTTGCTTGCTTATCAGACCATAGCGCGCATGCTCGTAACTTCGGGAACTTATCCCGAAAGGGTATGTTTCAGGGCGGTGTGAATGCAGGAATAATTAATGGGTATTTTTTAGCCTAAAAAAGTTCTCGTAATTTAACGGGGATTCTTGTGATCGAGGCGGTTTGAAACCACCTACTGCTGCCTAATTCTCAATGAATGTTTAATATAATATATCATCCACTTGGTAGAACTTCAGGGTTCCCACAGTCATGGAAAATCCTGGAAAAGTTTGTGGTCATGGAAAGTAAGGGAATTTGGAAAATGTGTGAAAAGTCATGGAATCGCATTTACCTCTTGGCTATGGCAGCTTTCCAGTTTGTCGTGTCTCGCAACCATCATACTCTGCTCATACTCTGCTACTATAATTGGTGTTCATGATTTCCATTTCTCCCAGTGTTGTGACATCCCAAATTCTACATAACTCCCGGGATGTCACGGGAAGTCATGGAAAGGAGCAATTTAGTCATGGAAAAGTCATGGAATTCTGTTTTCAAATTTCTGTGGGAACCCTGATAACACAACTTTTAAGTCAATCTGATTCAATGAACCGTTTGTGAATATTTGTCTGAATGGAAAAGATGATGATGAGATGGGACTAAATGACAGCTAGACCAAGAGATAGTTGGTCCATCACTCAAGCCAGGACTGGCCTTTCGTAACTCATTTTAAAAATTGTTGAACCAATGAAAATGTGTATATGATCTAATTATTGCAACGACTGATCTAATATGTATAGATACAATCAGGGTCTCGTAACACAAAGGTTAGCGAAAATAGCGATTGATCGTACGCTTGATTTTCACGCTTAATTGGAGTCAATGGAATCAATCGTAGAAAATGTTTACGATCATTGCTAAGATTTGTGTTACAGGCCCCTGATATGATCTGATAAGATCACTACGATTACTCCACGATTAAGACCGCCTTTGTGGCTCAAATTGCGACAGTTGACACTATAGGTATTAGCCAGGCTAATAGTGGAGCCCATTTCTACAATTGATCATACTCAATCAATGCAATCAATTATAGAAATTAATCGCTAAGCTTTTATGCTACGAGACCCTGGACTGTGTAATAATGCTTGCCCAACATATACACGTCTCATACATGTCTATGATCAGTGCAAGAATACATAGGGTACAGTAGTCTACTATGCTAATACAGTTTTTATGTCAGGTTTATTTCCAATTCGTCTAATGCCAATTTGTCCAATTGCCAACTCGTCTACTATCATTTGGTCTACCATCAGTTCGTCCACTCGCCATACGGTCTACTTTCATTTAGTCTCATGCCATTCCGTCTAATAATCAGTTGGTCCAATAGCCATTTAGTCCATATACCATTTGGTCTAATTAAACTAAAGTGTTCACTTGCATGTGCAAAATGAAGGAAAAGAAAATGGGTATTAGACCAATTGGCTTTTAGACGAAATGGTAATAGTGATTAGTAAAATGGAAATGGTAATGTTGATTTGACAAAGTGATGATTGGACCAAATGGTTATTTGACCAAATGGTTATTAGACGAAATGTTGATGGAGGGAATGGCATTGGACTAAATGAAAGTAGACCAAGCACGTGGTGGGTGGACGAATTGGCAATTTACCATACATCATGTATATATACTTATACCATGTAGATCTCTCATTGCTTATAATATACATTCAATAATATTTCATGAAACTGCCACACTGCATTTCTTTATTTGTTAACTACTAGTAGATCAGATCTCGAATAATACTCAGCATTTGACCTGTGACCCCTACCTACCCTCTATGTAATTTACAATTTTCAGCATGTGATTATGTAAATATTATGCCTTGCAGCATCTGAAGCTAAAAAGTGGAATTTCAATCTTATTATTCCTATTCACAAAGTATACCATCATTGTTAATATATACCATCGTTCATTCATTATCTTCAAAACGTTGGCAGACACAATCACCCAAAAATATTTACCCCTAATGCCATAATATTCCCTTAAATTTCCAATTCATTTTTTTAAGGGGAGGAATAATAACGCAGGTCATAAACCCTGTGGTTTCCGATTGATAGTGCTTGCTTTTTGCTGACTTTTTATCATCGTGTCATTGTGTTATTGAACAGAACAAGACGTATCATCGCAATAAAATATAAATGCTAACGACAGAGGAGGAATGAAAAAGACTCGCCAAACAGAAAATTTAAATTACTTTATAAATTACTTCTTTTTGGAGCAAGGCTTTTAGCCCGAGGTGCTTTTAAACCCCCTCATATTTTTTGATGCTCGCTTTAGAGTGAATTGCCAGCTTTTGTTGACGATCTATCTATGGTATTCTTGCGAGATCTTTTGTTGTCTTTCTTCACTTTAGAAATCCTTTCTAAGGCTAATTGGCTTGTGTAGGATGAGAAGTGTCCTTTATGGGCTTTGTCAGTTATGATGTACATGCAATGGACGCCCTAGTAACTTTAGGCATCCAGGCTTTCAGATGCTCGGTACAGACTATACATGTATTTCTTTTTAGTTTGTTTAGATGAAGGGCTTACATGCACATACACACTTACAAATATTTAGTTTTAGATATTCTAATCCTTTAACTATTTTATTTTGTTAATAGACATGTTTGTCTTTATAGTGTCAAGATTATTTGGCTCGAAGTACATAAATTTTGATAATAAAATATTATGAACGATTTCCAAATCTGAAGTTTAATCATGATGACACAGCTGTTTTTGTAGATATCTATCATTTTTTTAGATCCTATATTTATGCCTATCCGCCTTCAGCTAGGTATTTCTTGCAGAGAAAATAAAGTATTTTTTGCGTAGTTGATATGATTTTTTACTCATGTATATTTCTGTTATATGGGATATTGCTTTGATTTTTCATTATTTCACAATATTTATTCATTTTCATATTTCACTTTTTAGGACCTGAAAAAAATGTGTTTTTCATTGATTATATGAATTCTGTGTCCTTCCCAAATTCCAAGTTGTTCCTAAATCTTCTGATTTTTCCCCTGGATTTCGATCCATATCCAGAAAACTGGGGATTCCAAGGTAGACCCATTACAGTTATCGTCCTTCTGTGGAATAATAGTGAGGCCCTATTTCTCCCCACTCCTAGTTTTTTTTTCAAGGTACAGTTATGATTTTAAGTGGAAGGTGATTGATGACTACCCTTAGGGGGTCAGGATTAGGTGTTATGGAACCAGAGTCCAGCCATGAAACTGATTTGGAGGAACTTTGGTGATATCCACTGAAAAGTATTATGAACTTTGGTGGGGTAGGGGTGATGAGAAAAATGTGAAGGAAAAGTTACATGTACTGTACCTTCTGTAACAAATTATTATTGTCCATATGTTTTTTTAGTATATTTCTTTAGAAATTGTGTGGTCAGTCAGGAAGCTATAAAAAAGAAGCAATTTGTTATTACAACTTTTAAGAAGACTTACCTGATCATATTGATAATGTGTATGCAGTCATTCCCAAATTTCATTAAAGTTCAAATTCTGACAATTAATAGAGAATTATCATTACGTAGTATTACATTTTTTAAGAAGACTTACCTTATGATATTGATAATGTGTATGCAGTCATTCCCAAATTTCATTGAAGTTCAAATTTCATAATTTTGACAATTAATACAGAATTATCATGTTGTAAGTATATGAGTTGGCATTCTGTTATATCACTATAGAAAATATGGAGTTAGCAATGTAGGTTTGAGAGGCCTATTATGTTTGTTTTTTTAAATAGAGATTTTTTTATGAGATGGTGTTTATAAAAGTAACAAGTAACACTGGTTTAATGGGTCAATAGTATAGCAGTTCTGGCAATTTGAAAGTTAATCATATAATGTCTTTTATATTAAGGGATTGAGATATCATTCAAGTTCCTTGAATAGGGATTCTAAAGCCTACGTTTCCTAGGCCCAGTGCTAAATATAATTCTTGATTACCAATCAAGTATAACAGATCAACCAATCAAGAAATATTATTTCAAATTAGAAGCCAAATAAAAGGCCTTACAAGTTAGGCCAGTAGTGTAATGAACCCAAAAATTGAGGGGGGCCCAGACATTGCTCATTGGACAAAATTTTGAAAAAGCTGTAAAGAAGCAAAGCAAGCAAGCAAAAAATTGACTTTTTAATACAAAAATCAAATTTTGTGACTTATACATATAATTTAGACTAGAGAATAAAAGTGCAGTCATTTTCCTTTCCTGATTTGTCTTTGTCATAAAAGTTTTAGGTGGTCCATAACTCCCCCCCCCATCCAGGGGCAGATCCAGGATTTTTTTAAAGGGGGCACATTTTCCCCGAGGAAAAATTTGACAAGCAACAAAAAGAAGCGGGTTTCAACCAAAAACGGGCCGTCTGTCCCCCCCCCCCCCGGATCTGCCAGTGCCCCCATCTGTATGCCAATGAGGTAGGCTATCCTATCCTCCCTCTCCATCTTTCTCTCATCCTCCCCCTCTCTCCTCTTTTCTCTCTCCTCTTTCCTCCTCTCCTCTTTCCTCCTCTCCCCTTCCTTCCTTCCTCCTCTCCCCTTTCCTCCTTCCTTCCCTCATCGCCCCCTATCCCGGTATAGATTGAGATGACGAGGAGGGTATATTCCTTCCAAGTTACTGACCCTCTGGTCCTATTGATCTGTAGGGAGGCTCAACTTCAATATTGTGAATTTCATTTTGTGGTATTTGAAATGTACACACTTTGCGATGAGTCATACCTTCTAAAGTGGTATATTGCATTCTTGGGTGTCTGTTCAACAGACAAGCCTTCTCCTTCCATCAATGAACTATTTTGTCTTTTTTAGCAAGTATTTCCTTTCAAATGAATTAAATGAGTCAAGAAGAGACTTTTCCCCCAAGTATAAAAAATGAATGAATACTGACGAATGATATCTCGGAATCGGTAGAGAAAATGACGTCAGAATATGACTATTCCACCCCCATGTACAAATCATTCAACCATCGAGCTTCCATTCTACGTCACTTACATTGTACGGGTTTAATCCAGCTCGGCCTATTTTGACCAATTACAAGAATTTGAAGCTGTATAACATAAAATCTTCTCTAATTCTATGTGAATCACTGCCTGTTAAAATTTGTTATTGTGCAAGCATCGGCCTGCTCTGAAAGAATTCTAAAAATACCTACCTTGAATATACATGTGTAAGAGCATGCTATCTACAAATAACTCTTAGTTTGATAATGATATGCAGAACAGTTGGTTTTGTTTTTGATAAAAACTTTTGATTGATAATGTCTGAAAGAGTTTTTTTTTAAGAATTAAGAACCGAAATCCATTTCTTAGCCAAATTGAATGAAAAAAACAACATATGATCCTATCTTGGTGGTAATTTCTGTCCTGGAATTCCTCCTATTAAAAAGCATCCAAATTGAATGGAAATAGACCAAAAATCCTCATGGGACATACTTAAAAATCATTTAATCTTTCTTAGTATAATCAAAATGAATTATGGTTAGGGGTGTTCTTACATTTATGTACTCATTTGTTATAAATAGCTTTATGATCTCATTAAAGAAATATTTGTATTGTGATATTCAGTTTTCATCTTAAGTAGAAATAAGTTCACTTTGTGGGATAAAAAGTAGTTATTGTGATCCAATTCAGACAGAAAGTCAGAGGTGCACGTATATGTATATTGTAAGGAAAAGTTGTAGCCAGATACTGTACATCAATAAACTACCCTTCAGTGTGTGTTAAACACAGAATATAAGACCTCTTGACTCTAGTCAACAGTGCTTTGGAACCCAAAGAAATTCCCGTTCATTCTTCGCCCATCTTCTCGCAAACTTCTAATTGCTTGAGAAGCATTGGGCTGAAGAGGGGTAAATCTGTTTTAAAACCGGGATAATCACTCCCTTAACAAACACTTCACTTTCAGGGTATGAGTGTCCATTGAAAGGCGGTGTTTATTCTTTGTCTGTCTGCCCGAGCCTTTCTGTTTGCCCCTAAATCTAGTCCAGTGGTTTCCCCCTTATAAAGACCATAGTAGGATCCATATATAAACCACCATTCACCCTAAGCGAATGGGCCTTCAAGACCTGTGTGTTGTATTCATGTTTTTGGTATTGGTATACTTGTACACACATGTACATTTGCGGGCACCCTTTGTATTTAAGCAGACAATTTTCATGCACCATGAGCGAAAAATTCCCTGCAATAATGTACATTTTAAATTTGCATTCTTAGTTTCCCTTTATAATTCCCACTGAAAAGGAGTTTTTTTCTACCCGTGTGTTGTATTCATGTTTTTGGTATTGGTATACTTGTACACACATGTACATTTGCGGCCACCCTTTGTATTTTTAAGCAGACAATTTTCATGCACCATGAGCGAAAAATTCCCTGCAATAATGTACATTTTAAATTTGCATTCTTATTTTTCCCTTTATAATTCCCGCTGAAAAGGAGTTTTTTTCTATATATTTCTTTTTGTTTTAACTTAAATAACAGCCTAAATTATACTTGGTTTCCCTTTTCCTCTGTCCTATACCTTGCTGTTCTTATTTTGTTCTAATAACATGACTTTGTATGTATCACCTGCTCAAGCTTTGATGGATTATCCCTCACTAATTCTAAGATTACTAGACTCAATCTACCCTCAAGTAATCCCCTGCTACCCATCTTGTACCCAAGGGGGATTTATAAGTCCTTTTCTACTCATAAAAAAACTTTAGTTTATTAAGTAAAATGGAAAATACAATTCATTTTAGAAAAAAAGAGAACAAGCATTTGACAAAGATGAGATGCTCCTACTTGCAAATGGAGATGATTCTTGTACAACTAGTATAACAGTACTAAGACCATCTTTAAAATCAATTTTGCTAATCAGAATTTTGCTAATCATGATTTGTATGATTTGTATCTGATAAAAGCAAAACCCCCTCAAAACAGTCCTCAATTCCCATACTTATCTGTTCTTGTGAAAGATCTTCTCCACCTTAAAAAAAGATGGCTACTTATCTCATCCAAATCTTTACAACTCGGGGAATATTTGATAGATCTTATTCCTCTCATACTTTATACTTACAACATGTTAGACCTACTTAAAATGAGACTTAAACATTCATTTTCTCATTTCTTTAAAAGATGAATTGTGTGTTCTGTGTGGAGAATTTGAATAGCAGTTTCTGTGGTTTCCCTGATGTTTTACATAGTCAACAAGTTAATGTTTTTATTCTTGAAATGATCAATGCTCATAATGGTCCCTTAGATGAGTGATTCTAACCATTTTCTATCTTTTTTATGTATTCTTTTTTTGATCGAGAGTAGCCGTGAGGCTTGGTTATAAATGTGTACGCTTGAGGAAGCATGTAATACCCATTTGACTTGGCCAAACCACAGTAACGTGTGGTTAAAAACGTTGTTGGCTCTGCTCACATGCGAAAATAAACCTTAAAGTGATCAATAAATGGAAATAAATGCACTTGTGTTCAGATTTTAATGCTTTTTCTTTATTATTAAAGCCACCATCTCCTAAAGTTTTGATGTTTCATGTTTATCTTTAATGAATAGGCCCCCTATTGGTATACATTATTTATATTGCACATAATGTAAAATTCATTTTTGTCCCATAATAAGTTGTGTAAAGGGTGTTATGATGCATGTTACTTAAATCAATAATACTTATTTACATAATGTGTTTTATTGCATTTGTGGTGAACTATAGAATTCACTACTTTTAGAAACGGTTAAGTTTTAAAATATGATTGTCTTTTTGTACAGGTTAAATATTTTTAATGGTGGTTTGAAAATCAACTCTTCTGTGTTCTAATGCTACTGTAGTATGGATTTCAGTATAAATTAAAAGAACTAGTTTTAAGAAAAAGAATACACTCAAAAAATTAACCAACCTCTTAAGCTCGTTCAAATGTGAACTTAACAATGGTTGGTTAAAAAAAAAAACATGCAAAATGGATTGATTTTATTTTAACCAACAGTTGATCAACTCATATTTTAACCAACTTTTTGGTTGGTTAATTTTCTTTCCAGTGTGTTTAATATCACGCTTCATGTAAGGAGATGTAGCTTGTTGTATGTATCCCGAAGCCAGGTTTATCCTTGTAGCATAGGTTGAATGGGGTACAACTAGTCTGGAGGAACAGACTTTGTTTTACAATTCGCGAAGTGTATCATATTATGCAGAGTCTGAGGTAGTGAGACTAGATTTACTCTGTACTGTTGCTTTTTCAAACAGCCAGATAGTTTTGAGGCTAGTCTTCACCTTAGACATGGTTTTGGTTGAAGTGTCAAATTTGGGTCTGTGTTTGGAGACTAGGGTACAACATACAGTGAATCGGGGAGAACATGTATGACAACAATACAACAAAGAACTTCCTTCTCGTGTGCTCGTTTTCAGCCTGAAATGTTCATTTTGCTCTATCATTGTATCTATATCATTCTTCTTTTTCATCATTTCCCTACCCCACACCCCATCTCTATTGCTTTGTTTCTACCCCTATACCCATACATTTGTGTGATGTCATTTTATTTCATCAATTGTAAATTAAGAAAAATTAGATTTTATACCTATCGTCATCTTTAAACACAGCACCTAATAAATTACAAACATGAGAACCTATGTCCTGTATTTTACCACTCTCTTTCTCTCTTCCTATTCCTTTCTTTCTTCCCCTGTCTCTCACCTTCACTCTCTCCTATCACTTGAACTCACTTGTGTTTAATCTTCTCCTCATCTTTCTCTCTTTCCTTTTCTCTCTATCCCTTCTTTTCTTTGTGTTTAGGTCTTCTTCTGTCTCTTCTCTTTCCTTCTTTATCTCTTCCTATTTCTCCCTCTCTCTCTTTCAATCTCCATCTATCACTTGAGCTGTAAGGACAGGAAACGTGAAGTAGGTATGCAAAGCGCCTTCACAAGAGTTAACCTGAACAAGCCCCCTGAGGCCACTACTTCTTTATACACAGTCACTGATTGTCATGTTAACGTCCTCTATTCAAAACCATATTAAGAATCTCTATAACAAGGTGTATTCTATGCAGCACATCCATGGCTGTATGCAGTGACGGATCTCGGAATGGGGGGGGGGGGGCGCACATCCATCATCCAGGCCCATGCCAACTCCCTTTTTTCCTGTTTTTGGACAAAAATGCCCCCCCCCCGGAAAATCAGGGTCTGCAACTGTCTGTATGATAAGTTTCAAGTTTAAGCTTCAGTAGGCTTGCTGTAGTGTTGATGTTGTTTGAAAATAACACTGGCGCATAGAGGGGAGGGGGGGGGGGCAGTCCAACCACCAAGGGGGGAAATAGAGAAAAAATAAAGGCAAGGAAAGGAAAGGAAAAAGTGTAAAATATGATATTTTCTAAATCTATCAAAATCCATCACAAAATTAGCTTTTTTCCTATTGCAAGTGTAAGATTTTGTGCTTGCTCTCTTTCCTTGCTCATGACTTTTTAGCCATCTGCTCCATACACCATGCCAGGCCCCTAAAATTTGTTAGCTCATTGTGCCATTCATGAGACATTTATTTGTATTTGCCACACCTAACCCATGTCTAGTGTACTTAATGTCTGTACCAAGGCACTGTTCATATAGCAAGTGATGCATGTATGATGTAATAATAGTGATAATTAAAGGCATTTACATGTATATAATGAAAATAAAAATATTTATTTCTCCAATAACAATAAAAATAAACACCTCAAATAGACTGAATGTAAATGCGAGCAACGAGATAAAGCACCATACATCAATACATCATCTTGATAAAGATATTTTTTATTATAAAATGAATTCTTGCGAAGTGGATTAAGAATCTGTCAGAGATTTTTGTGTGTTTCTACAACTAAAAAAGATGAATTAGTACATTACACTTAAGAAAACACCTCAAGTACATACACATAAGGTAAATGTGACCATAAATCTGAACTCCCAACCACTACATTATCTTGCTAAGAATATTTTGCTAATTGTGATATAAATTCCTACGGAGTAGATACAGAAAATGTCAAGAAAGTTTGTGTATTTCTACAAATAAAAATATGAATTAGTACAATTACAATCACCACTTCAAATACACACAAGGTGTATACAAGCTCGAAGGTGGATATCCAAATAGCAATTATGCTGCTAAAGTTTTGATGATTGTGAAATGAATTTCTGCTGGATGGATTAAGGCAAATCTCAAAGCAATTTCAAAAATTGTTAAGTAATTAGAATAATTGACTGAGTAGGTGGAGTGAAAGATTGCTGTGCCTTATTCAATTGTTTAAAGAAAATTTGATTTTGCATTTTCAATTACAAGAGTTGTCTACTGTATCGACATAGAATGTATTGTGTATTGTACACCTTCAGAGAGTATTCGTGATTTCAAACATTTCTTCGTCAACTAAAAATACTGAATCATTCATGACAATAAAACATACTTCTTGGTTTTTGATTTAGTTATAGGCCTGTATTCTGAATTCAGGTTTAACTTAAACTTGGGTTTAAAGTTGTGGTTAAAGTATGGATAGCCAATTGTTACATAAATCACTAACCATAGAGACATCATATTTCAGCTCATTTGGCTCTCAAATCATTCCCAATTGTCCAGGAAGTATAAGTATATGATTGTCTTCACCATTGAAGAATCAGGAAAGAGCACAGTAAATTCAAGACACGTACAACCTAATAAGAATGGTGACACTTTTGGCTTCCCATAATTTTAGCACAGAGTTAGACCATGGTGTAAGTTAAACCTGACATCATGCAGAATACTGGCCATAGAGTCTGGAATGTATTGCAGTAAACTCATAATTATTTGGCAGAATTGATTATTTTTTCATTCAAGTTGAACGTGTTCTCTGTACATTTGTATTCTTATCTTTTCACACCTTTCTTTCTCTGTCCCACACTTGCACTTTTTGCCGGTATGTTGTATCAATTAATGTCTTTCCACTATCCTTTTCATCCATGTATCTGTTGATATTTGCCCTCTCTTTCTTGCATGTCACTTTATATCTCTTCATATTACCATTTTATTATTTCTTTCACTCACTTGCATCATCTTGACCTTGATCTTGATATTCCGTGTAGGTCGGTTTTTTTCTTCGTCTCGGAACTTTCCTCTTGAAAACATTTTATTGTCGCGAAAAATATAATCTGCCTTTTTATTCTTCTTTGTACATTTATGTTCTATAATTGTATGTTTTTGATCATGGAAATCCTTTGAACTATTATTTTTTTTGATAATTAATTTCAATAAACACTTAAATATAAAAAAAGAAACTACTAATTAGTTCTTTCTTTTTCCATTCCTACCATCCCTCCATCATCCGACTTGCCCGGAATCAATGGGCGCAAATTTGAATGAAAGCGGGATTTAATCAATAGCTCGCGAGACAACACATCATATTCATGGGGTATTTGAATTGAAATCAGAGAGTATGAGATGACGAGTATGTCAATATGTGCGTAATATGCCTATGTAGACAAACCCAATGATTCCATGTGAACGGCGCAAAGCCATGCTATTCCCTTTTTCTCATTCTCCCTGTGTTTGTACATATATCTCCCGTTTCCAATTTCAACTTCGGAGACAAAAAACCCCGGGAAGGAAAAAAAGGGAAAATTTTGCCGGTGTGCTGTCAGAAGTGAAAGGCAAATATGTCATTTTTGCATCTCATTATTGTCAATTTCCGCGGGTTGAACGTTTCATCAATCAATTTGGGGGGAGGAATATTTTTGATGTGTTGGCTTAATCCATTGATATCTCCATTCTAAATGGGAAGTATTTTTAGCTGTGAGGCTGGAAGTGATCGTCAATGGTTTTGTCAAAACCACATAGTTCTTATACATGTATGTACTAAATCAGTCTGATAACTTAAAATGTGTATCAGGCTTAAGCACTGAGAGTCTCATTCCTTTATTTAGATTTTGATGATTATTAAATGAAAAGGTTTTTTGATTCCAGAAAGGATGTTAAGAATCATTTTTCTCAAAATTTGTTAATCCCTATTTTGGATGCAATCTCCTAATTTGTCATTCAGCACAAAATTGTGATCTTGCACTTTTCCTCATAAATGTGTTCATTTTAAAATTTCAAAAAAGATATAATCATAGATCTGCATGTATTTTAATATCTTTTTCTTGATAAGTCAGATAAATTGAAGTAATAAACTTCAGGTTGGATTATTTAAAAATAATATTAAGGAAAACTCTTTAACTACTGGTTTGAACTAATCCCATGCAGACAAGCAAAGAAAATGGGCAGGAAAGCTATGCATTCTTGCTCCTACTTGCGAAGTACCAATTGCCTCCACGCTTTTATTCTCTATCTAGTTTTATCGCCCTTCATCCTATTCATATGCATATCACTGCTATTGTCTGCCAGGGGTGCTATGACATAGAACCCAATTATACTGAGAATGGAGGAATACTGTGGATCTCACTGTGTACTGTATGTGTTTTCCATGCAGGGAAGGCTTTTCTGTATTTTGGTTTATGTTGGAAGATTTCATGATTATGATTGTTTAAAAAAGGTCACATCTGGAGTGAGTTTTAACATCTCAGTTTATTCAATATGAATCATGATTAAAACATTCAACACACAAATATCATATTCCAATAACTTTAAAATAAATCAATTTCTTCTTCTTGGGAGCTCAATTTTGTATTTCAATTAAATATTGTTGATTAATGAGGCTTTTATATAACACTGATTTTCCTTTCAAATCGATATTTGGATTCATGATTGATAGTATATAGAGAGTGCAGCATCGGTTTCTCAAAGTCTTCTAATGAAGTTTAGTTTGTCCATGATATGATTTTTTTTTCTTTTATTAAATGATAAAAGCATGATGGTATTACACCGGAGCCATTCAGTCTCTGCAACATCACACTGATTCTCAAAACGAGTAAAGCATCGAGACATTAAACAACCTCGAGAGTTTCTCATCGGCTTGTTACCTCTCATTTCAAGCCAGCCCCAAATCCCTTAGTAGCCACACTACTTTTCAAGTGAAATCTCTCATTTGTTTCCCCTTAGTGGTCTTTTAA
The DNA here is from genome assembly GCF_018143015.1 of Lytechinus variegatus. Lineage (NCBI taxonomy): Eukaryota > Metazoa > Echinodermata > Echinoidea > Temnopleuroida > Toxopneustidae > Lytechinus > Lytechinus variegatus. The sequence continues at coordinate 23,875,624 of NC_054747.1, read as the reverse complement.
AAGACAAATTCCCTGGCCGAAATACCCATCCAGCCTGTGAAATTTGGCCGGGCTTTGCAAGAGGCGACCGGCTTCTAAATCACCAACACTATGCATGCACCTCAATCACCCATCCATTTTGAGTGTATTGCTACTTAGCCAAGAATACTTTGCCACAATCTTCAAATTGATGTTGCCGTTTGAAAAGCACATATATATTGGGCACTAAGTGCGTCATTGTAGGCTCTTGAAAATAAGCCTCTATCCATGTTCTATTTCGAGTCTACTGAAACCTTCTGCGATTCCAAGTTTTCCTTCTATATCAATAGATTTGGAATTTTAAAACACTTCAAAAAAATATAGGGCCTACATTCTATTTTAAATATGGGAGTTTTATTTTTGTCTTTCTTATATTTTGAATTTAAAGTGCAAACATTTGTCAAAATTGCTTATATCTCCTCTATTCTTTAAGTAAATTTATTTGGGTTGAGTACTCAAAGTGTCCTCAATGTGTATCCTTGTCTTTTGAAGTACGGTAGATCATTTTTTTATTCACAAACACATCAAGTGGATTGTGCCAACAGGAATGTTGAACACTTTTGTAACAGAAATGATTCTCAAGTCCTCCACTTGTTTTTGTTCAAGTTGAAAATCATGTATTTTAATTAATGAAGAGACTTCTATAGACCATTACAAAACAACAGTGTATGTTTTCTTATTTGTCATTTCCTTTTACTTTTATTTCTTTTATACAGTATATGTACTTGAATTTTAATTATTATATGATTTGATGCTTATTTCTATACTGTGATATATGGACCTGTGTGGGGCATCATAAATCCCAGTTATTGTTAAATGCTGGTTATTTCTTTTCAAGGATTATATTAAATACTATATCAAATATTTGATTTGTCACTATTCACAACGGATCAGGGCCTGTCTTGCCAAGAGTTGCGATTGAACTGATCTTTGCAACTATGGAAAGCCAGCAACGTCAACATCTAAAATAACTGTTTGTTCAAAAAAATTACTAGAAATTATGTATATTCATACATTTTTTTCTAGACAATTCAGTATGCTTCAATTTGTTTTCAAAGGACATCAAACAAATCTCAAAAAAAAAATTATGACATTGTTGGATTTCCATAGAGTTAAGATTGATTGGATCAATCGCAACTCTTTGTAAGATGGGCCCTGACTGGATTGAATTTAAATCCTTGAAATTAACAGTGTACGTCTGCGTCAAAACCTGAATGCCCCATCAGATTATAGAAAGCAAGTATGATATTGATAGAGTAACATGAACAAAGACAGGATTCCATATCTCGATCTCTTTTCTTTTTTAAAATTATTGTCTGCATCTTTCTCAAGAACAAAGTAAGTCTGTTGCGTCACCTCTTTTCATTTCCTGGCGTTATCTTTGTGGTCAGTGTGGAGCGGGCATCCACTTAGATGCATCTTAGTTTTCTTTGGTATATTTTGACCAGGCTAGTTGATTCATATTGGTATGCATTTATCAATCTAGACAGCTTGTGAGAGGGATGATTCAACGTTTCGTGACAGATATATAATGCGTTATCCAAGGATATTTCTAGTAGACATTGTTTTTGAGGAAGTCAGTGCTTGACTTTTTTTTCTTTTAAAAAAATAGATAATTATTTGTTTTTTTGTTTTTTTTGGATGGGTAGCCATTGAAAATTCTCTGAGCTTTAACAAGGGTGCATTCTTTTGTAAACTAATTTCAGAACATTTTATTTTCACATAGATTGACATGAATTACATTATTCAAATTATTTTAAGAAGTCCCGGGGGGGGGGGGGGGGGGCGGCACTCAGTATATAATGCATAGTGGGTATGTGCCGCGGAGGGGACCCCCATTTTTACACCCATAAATCAGTTCCAAGGCATAGCATTTTTGTCTTATTGAGAAAAAAAAACAAAGAATGCCGCTCCAAGGCATAGCATTTTGTTCTTATCTAGAAAAAAGAAGAAAGAAATCCACTCGAAAGCTTCGCATATCTTTCGTTACGCCGTTCCGATTGCATTGATCTGCTGCAATTTTGGTGAAAAGCGGCCGCAGAGCGCTGTCCGACCATCGTCTCTGAGCGAGCGCATCCGGCGGAGGCCGCGCTAGCTGCATTATGCACGGATGCCCGTTCCATAGGGATGCATACGTACATACTCGCACGCTGGTGATCCGTTCCAAGGACCCCAGTTTTCACAAAATTTTAGTTCCAAAGCCGTTCTGAGGACCCTCCTTTTTACAATAAGCCCTCTCCAAGGCCCCCGTTTTTTGTCTCTCCCGCAGCACACCCCCACCACTCTTTTGGTCAAGTGCCCCCCCCCCGGTAAGAAGTATAGTGTGAGTATTATGAGCTGTTTATCAAACTATAATGTCATTTGATTTGACTTTGGTGAAATAATCTGAAACACATTTTTTTGCTTTTCATATCAAAGTAATTAGATGTTTGCCTTTAATAATCATGCACACCTTCTACTTGTTTGCTGATCCACAGCGAAATTTGTAACTTTCCAACTAATCATTACAGACACACAGATGGGACCTTAAAAGCTCAGATTTGTAAAAGTCAAATCAATGTTATCAGGCATGCACCTAGCATGTAGAATGCATTATCTGCACACCTGTAAAATTTGTTTCAAAATACTTGTATTGTTCAACCTTTAAATTGATGTGTCAAATTTTCAGGGATGCAATATCCAACTTTTGGAACTGATGACCTTTTTCGCATGTCAAACGTTTTTGAGCAAATTTTCACTCCATTAACATCCGACTCTGGGTCCGAGCCTGGTTATCTTAAACCTATGCGTTTGAGGGAAACGTATTTAGTGTGTATGAACATGGCCAGTTAGATTGACACATTACATTGCAAATGAGAAGAGTGATAGGATTCATTGTACTACACATGTATCTTGGTGTTCAGTAAAACCGGTATGTATCATCCAATTTGATAGATCTGTGAGTCAGAGGGGGGCGGAGAGAGAGAGAGGAAGAGCAAGAAGGGGGATGGAGGGGGAGAGAGGAGAGGAAGAGAGAGGGACGGGGAGGGATGGGGAGAAAGGAGATATAAAGAAATGCAAGGGAAGATGAAGACAAGAATTGATAATAATTACTGGTAAGGATGAAATAATAATGATAATAGCAGGGTCCGCTGGGAGAACAGTTTTCTGAACTGAAGTGGCTACCCAGGCTAAATATACGATTATCATTATTATTTAAATGAAATAGAAGGAGAGAGGAAGAAAAAATAAAATTTGTCACATTGATTGAAAATTGTGCATCATTTCCAATATCTTAATGAAAATTTCAAATGAGAAGATGATATAATAAAAGGTTGGGGTGAGTTAGAGGGGGGGGGGGGGAATTTTGAACAAAACCTGATTTGAGAATGAAAGGAAAGGAGAATGTAATATCTATGAATTTTGAGTGATGATTAGAAAGAAGATGTTCATTTCATAAGTGCAGTTTCTGGTTTGTTGACAACATTGTTGACTTTTTCACCTTATATTGTCTATTTTGCATTCTCATATATGAAATGTAATTATTTGCATTTAAACAAAAATAGTATTTGCATTTAACAGATAATAATATTTGCCTACACAAGTAGTTAATGATGGCATGATTATATATGAGATCTAATGATTAACTCTGATTCTATGTATCTCTTTTACTTTCATACTTATCCAACTGGTGGCTTCTATCAAAAACAGGTAAGAACAAAACTCTTTGTATAATTTTGTACTTTGATATGTACTAGGTTCATCTTTATACTAATATACATATGAAAAGAGAAACCAAACGTGATATATTTTAAAATGTAGACAATATACCTACATTTTAGAATAATTTGAAATGAAGTTCTTGCTGTCAAGTGTATACAGAGTCAGGAAATGGGGAGAGAAGGTAAGAGATGGAGAGAGGAGATGGAAGAAGGAGAGAGAACGAAAGAGTGAAAAAGAAAGTTTAAGAATAGTTATGCTATGAAGCCTCAAGGAGGACAAATTTTTACATAATGAATTCAGATTTTCGCATTTTCTGAAGTGTATGAAAATGGCTCCTATCATCATTCTATTATCTTACAAGGTGGGTATTTCATAAAGCTGTTTGTCAGTTAAGAGCGACTTTAAGAACAACTGATGATCCTTGTGGTAAATGGTATTTTCACTGGTGACGGTTAAGCGCGGAATAAAGGTACATCTGTCTGCTTAAGGTTGCTCTTAACTTTTAACTTGACTCTTAACTTAAAGTTGCTCTTAACTCTTAACGAACAGCTTTATGAAAAGACCCCCATGCCTCTGTATCATAAAGAGATACAATCAATTTTACAATTAATTGTAACTGAGAGTCAATTGCAAACCATGTACAAAGAGTTACAATTGATTGTATCATAACTCTTTATGTTACACCACAGGCATATATGATGTATCTGTAGCTTCATTTCATTAAGCATTCAATGTGAAAACAATTTAAAGGCTCTAGATCCAGCCTTAAATCAAACAAAGCAATCTAGAGCAATGACATGAGCTTATGGTGGTATGAACAAAATCTCAAATTCAAGTAATATTAGTGATTTGGTGACAGCATTTCATCCCAAACCACAGGAAATGAACGAAAATAAAGAATTGGATACCAATAATATCGGCATGAATATTAATCCGATTGAGTCAGACTATTTAGTTTCTTTGATGGCTCCCGCCTAGCCTCCGATGCCATAGACAATAGATTGTTTATTACCATGCCGACTCACGACTCCCAGAACTGCAGGCCTTTGCCAAGGGCATGGGGATATTGTTTTCCATTTCTTTCCGCAAGGCTACTCCATTGTCCTCCTTGCAAGCAATTCCATTCTCGTTTCCAAGCAATCATCAAATTCCATTTTTTTGTTGGTCCCTTCTATTCCCTGGTATCGCTCACCCCAACCATCCGCATCATAAGTCCAGTTCATTTTGATCAAATCAGTCGTTGGTAGGGATTGATTACGGGGGCGATTGAGATTCTTTTCTTGCGCTTACAAAAGCTCCATCCTATCCACTTCTCTCATGTCTCTCGTAGTTAAAAGAAATATGATTTCTACCTAGTTCTCGGTTTTCCCCTCGTGCTTTCTTTCCGGTTATAATTTGATATTTTGTGCTTTGATCCCATTGGGGTTGGGTTATTGTGTGCTTCAAGAATGTACATCATCGGTCTATGTCATGAAGGCCCATCTGCCGAGACGTTTCAATTCTTATTTAGAAGTAGACGGTCATATTATGTCATCACTCCAGCCATTAGGGTGCTTTCTACAGAAATGTTCTGACTCCATCAAGAAACTTCGTAGTTGAGACCCCAGTTTCCCGACCGTTTTCATTATTTTCTTTATTTTTTCCCTCATTTTCAACAGAATGGTAAAATCCATATAATTACAATTAGATTGAAAAACAAACATGTAATACAATAGGTGTGTGTAATGTATATATCTTAATTATACCTTTGAAACTTAGATGGATCATAAAATGTTTCTTGTGGAAATACGACATATGTTTGAAATTGAATGGTCTGTTACGGCATATTTTGGTAAATTGCCGAAATGTGCAATTTACCATGTGTCGTAACAAAGTTACTGCACATTTTGGCAAGTGGGCATTGGGTAAATTATTGATTTAGTGTGATTTTTAATCTACTGATACTGTATACATATATATTATTTTTTGTCAGAACTAGTTATATATATATATGTCAAAAAGTAAATGTAGAATAATTATCCTGTATTTGATAGGAGACATTGTGATCAGCAAAGAATGTAGATATAAAAATGCAAAATCAGGGGGAGAGAGAAAAAGAGAGATTGAAAGAAAGAAAGAGCGGGAAGATGAGAAGGAGAAGGAGATGCGTGTTACAGTGTACATGCCATCATTGTTATCTGTTTTTGATTGTAGCACTAGGAAGCACGAATCGTAAATAATGCTCTATTCAATGTGTAGCCATGCAATCAAATTTGAATTAAGCTACACTTGTTACATTTAAGATCAACAACACGTTAAAAATCCTCCTGTCTCTGTTGTAGCATCGAAAGGAGTTGTCTGATTCGAGAATCCATCCCTTTCCCTCAACCTACTGGCCTTGTCCTTTAAGATTTGAAATTTAAAGTAGGGAGGCAAATGTGAGGCATTTCCTGTCCATTCCTGCTCATGCATTATTACAAACATGGTCCAAATACAGCACCTTGTGTCCCACCCCACCCCTTACACATGCCCTCCCCTAACAACACAAACGAGCAGCATAAGACACTTATGTACCTCTGAGAGTAGAAAAGAGAATGGCATTAAGTTGAAGCCTAATGTGAGATTTCCTGTCCACTCCCGCTCATACATTATTAGAAACTTGGTCCCAGTACAGCACCTTGGGTCACTCCCCACCCCCTTACACACACCCTCCCCTAAACAATATAAATTAGCAGCCAAAAAAAAACCTTGTGTAGCTCCAAGAGTAGGAAAATAGAATGGCATTAAGTTTAAGCCGAATGTGAAGCAATCCCTGTCCACTGCCACTCATACATTATTACAAACATGGTCCAAATAAGGCACCTTGGGTCCCACCCCACACCCTTATACACCCTCCCCTAAACAATATTAATAAGCAACATCAAACCCCTTTGTACCCCTAACCGGAGAAAAACAGAGTGGCATCAGTTGAAACTGAATGTGAAGCATTTCCTGTCCACTCCTGCTCACGCATTTTAACAAACATGGTCCAAACAACGCACCTTGGGTTACACCCCACACCCTTACATCACCCTCCCATAAATGATATAAATAGGCAGCATAAAACTCCTATGTACCCCAACAGTAGAAAAAACAGTGGCATTAGTTGAAACTGAATGTGAAGCACTTCCTGTCCACTCCTGGGGGCCGTTGCAGAAAGAGTTGCGTTTAAACGCAAGTCAAAAAATCAATCGCAAGTCCCAAATGCGCGGTGTTGATTGGTTGAAAATCAAGTTGCGCAAGATTTGTAGAGTTGCAATTGATTGCAACTCTTTCTGCAACGGGCCCCTGCTCATGCATTATAACAAATATGGTCCAAGTATAGCACCTTGGGTCACTTCTTTACACAGTAAAGACAATGTTTATCATCTGAACCCTGTACAGTATTTGTTTAATCAGTTTAAAAAACCATGCTTCATTTATAGAGAATTAATCATTACAAATTGAACCTAGTTGTTAAGGAATTTAAATTCTTCTTTAAACCATTTAAACAACAGTAAGGTTTACATAAACATCTTTGTATACAAATTTCAAATAGTGTTTTTACTATACTCCCTTCTCCAAACAATATAAATAAGCAGCATAAAACCCCTTTGTACCTCCAGAGTGGAAAAAAGAGAATGGCGTTAAGTTGAAGCTGACGATGCGCGTACAATCAAATTAGCCCACTGATGTTTGGTAGGAAAGTAGCGAAGTAGCGCAAAGACAAGTCCCCCAAGTGTCACAGCAAGTCATGCGAGTGGTTCGTCTGACACTTTGGAGTTGGTCGTTAGCATATATTCTTGGCTAGCTGCATCTTTTGCCTTTGTGCATGTTTGGAAGCGTAGGAAAGAAAGAAGATAGAGAGAAGATGCACGGAATAAAAAATATCTTCAAAGATGTTTGTTTCATGAAATTTCATTTGAGTAAAGGATGAGGTGTTCAGGCACGGTGACTATGAGCAGAATAATATTGTTATCAGCATCCATGTTGCAAAATAATACCCCAAAACACTAATTTCAATCAATTCAATTCAATTTATTCAAGTCCATATCAGAAATTTGTTTTGGGATTACATACATACATTTCATGACAACATCTGAGAAATACATGGGTGAAAGAAATACAACAGACATGAACAATGAATCTTTGAAGCAAGTTTTACGTTGAAGGTCATTCTTTTTATTCCTCAGAATAGAGTTGGTAAAATAAATTTTGGCATTTGCCCTGCTCTTTACAGTAGGTTTAATGGCAATATTGAAATGTGACAGATCTGTTGTTGTGTTTCAATTAGCGTCGATGTTCTGAAAGATGAATACTGGCATGAATAATGAGTGTGTGTTTTTAGTAAGAGACTGAGTACATGAGAAACACTGCACCAGATGGATGTTAAAGAATTTAACTGATCCAAGCCCCCCTAAAACTCATCAAGTCCGTGTCCTCGATTTTGTTTAATGGATTTGCCCTCTAAATCCACAGACCGTGAAATGATGTAATTATGACATCAGACTCGGTTCGCTGGGTCTTTCTGTTAAAAAGTCCCAAATGGATGGCTTAGTCTTACATGCCCTCCCCCTGTTGTCCGGGGGTTTTCGGAATGGCGTCTCTGTCACGCATGTCACATTCACTAATAGCCATTGTTTGCGTTCGGTGTATGAGGTAGCACTGTGTCCCGCTTTCGACTCATTCATCTTTCTTGTTACTTTGACAAACTGCCGTATTAGCAATGAATAATTGATTATGTTGATAATGCCATCGTATTCGTGGGATAATGTCTGATTACAGAGGACTTAACTGTATAGTGTGAAACCCATGTAACCTTGTTAGGAGTACGTTTTCCCCCCATTTGTTGGCTAATTGTGAACGATGCATTTTGAATTAATTACCTTAAAGGTACGAGTTTGATGAATGATTGTGTTTCTAGTAAGTATGTTGAACCCATTAAAGGATGTTGGAGTATCAAAATGCACTTTGCGTGGATCTAAACCTTCATGTGATGAATAATTGTGTTTAATACTGATAAATTATTATCATCGACCAGGTTGAAAAATTGAGGCCTACTATGATATTGAAGTGTTTCAAGAATCTTATGGTTTTTTTATATAGATAGGCCTAAAGATAGCTATTCAAAACAATGTGAAACGGAGGCGTTGCCCTGGAAATAACCCCTGTGCCATTCTTTTAGTTTCTCCCTGTTTGATTTCAATGCACTTAAACCACCATAAAACACCAATTCCATACATTAATCCAAATCCTCGTGAAAATTACCCAAACAAACTCCCAGGACAAAATGATCTCCGACGTTGTCCCCAAAATACCCTGAACGTTGCCTGTATTGGTTGGCGAAGCTTAGTGGCCATACATCACTCACGATCCGTTAAAGCGTTATCTAATCCCATACCACTTACAATTCATGCTTGACATGCTCTGTAAGCTTTGTCGAAAACCACGCAATTGCACGCCTCCCATTAATGCACCATCGCACTCCTGAGGTACGCTCCGTCTGAAGGGGGCATTTATGTCAGTCGGGGCATCTTCAAATTCTGTTCTAATAACAAAAATGTCATAAACAATTGTCATAAATCAAACTTCATCCGAAATGCTAAATGAGTTAGCATTTCAGCATATTTTTGCTTTGTTGAACGGGGGGAATTTCTTAGCTTTGAAATATTTCCTGCTTGAATGTATATGCTTATATGATTGTGTGATTTGTTTATTTTTAGTGGAATGATAGAATAGATAAGATGATCATAATGTTATATAAATTTACTTCTTTATGACAAAGGAGATGAAATTGATCGTGTGTGTATATCAAACACAATTTTATATTAATTGTACTATAGTATGCATTTGAAAAGATTAAGCTATGAAATTAATATATTGAAGAAGTAGAAGTTTCATGTGAGTGTATTCGTAGAAGACAACAAAATGTCGACTGTTTGAATATCATGATTTTTTGTCTTTATATCACGGTTTGAAGAAAGAAATGCAATGCAATGTCACTTAGCCCCTTTACATACAACCCAAATTCACTTTGATTTCATTTGCCATTTCTTGGTGATATTTGATGCAGAATGTGAAGGCTCGTTACCTAAAAGCTTTTTCTCACATCTTTACACAAAATCTCTCATTTGTGAAATCATGTAATGCTGGCACACCGCCCCTCTAAGAAATGAGTCGGGACATATGCAGGTTTCAGAAAGTGTTAATTGAATACCCCTTTCTTTTGTGATCTCTCTATCTTGCATCCCATTCAGACAAAAAATGTTTTATACTGAAGCCCAATAAAGAAACATATATGATCGAGAGTCAGGTTTGGTGTTCTATGGTTTTTTAGGCATCCCATCCCATGTTCTATGGTGACATGTACATGATGAAGCAAAATAGATAGAAAAAAATGTAAGCTTCCATGCAGATAAGGCTTAGCAAACACACTGTGAACACACTATGAACACACTCTGAACGCAATGAACACACTGTGAACACACCATGAACACACTATGAACACACTGTGAACACACTATGAACACACTATGAACATTCTCTGAACACACTGGGAACACTGGACAGTCTATGAACACACTGCACAGTCTATGAACACACTGCACACACACATGTACACACTATGAACATTCTCTGAACACACTGGGAACACACTGGACAGTCTATGAACACACTGGACAGTCTATGAACACACTGCACACACACACACTGTGAGCACACATTGAACACATGTACACACTATGAACACAGTGTGACACTGAATACATTGTCTACAATGAACACACTAAAGACACTCTGAACACACTGAGCTTACTATGAACATGCTGTGAATTGTGAACACGCACTGAACACATTGTGAACACAATGTAAACACACTTAGTGAAACTGTGAATACAGTGAACATGCTGTGAACACACTGAACACATTCTTGTTGTGTTTGTGGTATGAAATTATCTTCACATGATTAAATTCAAGCATTTCATCATTGTGGATCGCATCTTTACATAATTCATATTGTGAAGATGGGTGGATCTACTGTGGACACATTGTGAACACACGGTGAACACACTTTGAACATGCTGTGAACACAATGTGAGCACACTATGAATGCACTATACACAAAGACTGTGAACACACTATGAACACACTGTGAACACACAATGAACACACTGTGAGGGCACTCTGTGTGACACTGGGATCTTTCCAACAGCAATGCTTCATTCCATCCCTGTTCAGACACTAAAACAATTGTCATACCCTTTCGGTATAGCTACAACTTCTTTAAGAGTGTGAACACTGTCGAAACCAACTTTAGGGTAATGCAATCTGATTTATCCTAGGTGTGAAGGCATAAAAGAGAGGGAGGCTGGACTCCACTTTGTGGGTTTTACCTCACCTGACTGAACCAACCCCCTCATGTAATGGGTGTTCAAGAGGAAGCATTGATTAGATATGCATAAATGCAGATGACATTCACCAAGATTGCAGAAGTGAGCGTGGTCGACATCACGATCCGTTTTGCGATCCAACTTGCGATCCAATTTTCAAAGAAATCGTAAAAAATAGCATTTGATATGATCATTCCAACCTATGAAATTCAGAACTACCAAAGTTATGAATATTGGCATGAATACGAAAATTGAAATTCCAATCTATTTTGAACTTCCCTGTAGAAAGCGAAAAAATGAAACAAGTCTCAAAGTGGCATTGTAATAAAGTCATCATTGTCTTTAACATAGAAAGATGTAAAAAGTAGCATTTGATATGAACATTCTATCCTTTGAAATCATAAACAACAAAGTTACCAATAGGGGTATGAATATAAACTTGAAATTCCAGTCTATTTTTAAGTTCCCTGTAGAAAAAAAACAAATAGAAGTAGTTTCAAATCAGAATTGTTATGGATTCATCATCAGCTGCTTGTATAGCGGATTTGGGCTTGACCCCCAACCACAGGGCTTGCAGAATGTTAATGTCAGTATTTCAGCTGACCGTCATTTTTGATCAGTTTCTAAAAGCTTTAATACCATATTAACAAAAACACATCGATGATAAGAACTTGAAATCACACTTCAAAATTCTTATCATGGATACAAGATTTTTATGCCTAGGCTCGGGAGCACCGTCAGTCACTTTATCACTTGATGGATCGGGGCTATCATTGCTAAAATGATGAATCTTTTCAATTACTTTTGACATTAGGACAAACAGACAGAGGTAAGGTGATTCCGAGTACGATTAAGGTCCTCTTTTTGATTTCCATCTCTTTCTGATGGATTTTGCATTTTGATAGATTTCTCCAGTTTCCTCTCATTTATCCTTCTATTGCTCAAACATTTGATACTTGCTGTGTCCAAATATGATTGAACTGGGGAATTGAAAGGATTTCGCTTTGTTTTTATGTGTTTATTTATTTATCCAGTAGGATGAAAGCTGATGTAATATCCTTATAGCAACTGAGTTTGAAAGGGTAATAATATATCTGTAAAGCGCTTAGACATGTCGTTCCGATGTATTAAGCGCTATATATATTTCATCTTTATTCGCCAAATAATATACATGTAACATAAATGTGGCACTTCTATATAAAAGCGGATTATTATTAGTATTATTTGAAAGTTCTTGTTGGAATGCTCCCCAGGGAGTGGAGAGAGTGCGGATAACCCATGTGGATAATCTGCAGACGTATATGTGGACAAGCCAGGACTTGTTTGTAAAGGGGCTTAGAGACCTTCTCCTGATGTATTGGGGGTGAGGGTGGTTGTTTTAGGGTGTAATTTTTTTAGAAAAGCCGAAAATATTATATACACAGATGACAAATTACAATATTCAATATATAAAAAAAACAGACAACAGCTTCATATTGAAAAAATCTGTTCAGTCATTCATTTGAATAACATCATTCATTTGTTGAGATTATTTCCTTTTAAGCACATTGTAGATGTTTAACAATAATACATGTACAAATTAGACAATCATATATAAAGCAAAAAAAAAAAAATGAAGAAGTTGTTCGTAATAATTTCAATGACACAGTGTACAAGGAAATGCACTTGTATAAGTCACTCGTTTGTTTAGAATATTTCCTTTTAAACACATTGTAGATGTGTAACATTAATACTTGTACAAATTAGATAATCATATAATTATAAAGCAAAAAAAGATGTTAATAATGATTTCAATGATGCAATGTACAAGGAAATGCACTTGTATAAATCAACAGACATGTAATAATTAGTATCAAAGTACATGATAACCAAACCAACGTTTACATGCAATTTGTCTTTGTGATATTTTTGTCATCAACTTAATGGCACATTAAGGATTTAGGATCCTAGATTTCAGGAATTCTGAGAAAGAAAGGAGAGGGAGATTTATGATTTCAAGAGGGACGGGAGGTTTGCGAGATGTATTGAATCCAAGGAGCCGCAGGTGTTATCGGTGAATGAAAGAAAGGGATGAAGTAATGATGAGATACCCGTCAATAAAAGAGATAAGAGAGATGGATAAGATAGATAGGAATATAAAGGTGGGGGTAAAAACAGAGAGTTAGAAAGAGAGAGAGAGAGAAGTTATTTAAAAAATGAAAGGGATGGTATATATGAAGTAATAATGAGATACAACAATAAAAGAGATATGAGATACAGATTAGAAACAATAAGAGAGATGGGATAATGAATGTGGGGGTAAAAAAAACCCAAGACTGGTAGAAAGAACTGAGCCACTACATCAATAGCTCTGAATAGAGCGATTCATCCGTATCTTTTAAAGTGTTTATATATTTTTATTTAATCTCATATATCTTGTGCAATGTATTTTGTTGTGATTTTTATACGGTGTAAAAATACAACCAAACCAAACCAGAATTAGAAAGAGAGAGAGAGATTAGTGAAAGAACGAAAGGGATGATATATGAAGTAATAATGAGATACAAGAATAAAAGAGATAAGAGAGAATGAAAGGGGGAAAGATATATCAGCGAATGACAGAGAGGGATGGTACATGAAGTATTGATGATGTAATAAAAGAGAAAAGAGAGACAGATGGAAAGAAAATAAGAGAGATATGAAAACACAGATGGAAATGAAAAGCAGGTAGGGAGAGAGAGAGAGAGAAAGAAAAAGAGTCTAGATTAAGACACCCTATACATGCTATAAGAACCAGAATGGCGGACGAGTGACATTTGAATAGAAGAAACAGATACAAAATGGAACTGTGCAAAAACAAATCCAAATATCCAGCTTTCTCATTTTAACCATAAAGGACATTTTGAATCATTTGGATTTGTTCAAAGAAATCATTACTGAAAACAAGCTATATCGTCCTCTGCACGGCGTCTTGCCTGGGCATGCTTTCTCTAATTCGCTGTAATTGTCTCTTGTTCCTCTTATATCAGAAGAAAGAAAGAAAAGAAGAGATGGTATCGTTGATAGAAATGCGGTGTGAATTTGCATAGTCCATGTGATTAGTGCCATCAGACTGCCTGCCTGGAGTGTAAGGTGACGGTCATCCAAGATGTAACGTTGTCAGTCCTCTCATTGGCTTCATTCACATTATACAAAATCATGGTATAAGGTTCCTTGTAAAAAGTCAGGGTCGTGTCTTGTGCACAGAAATCTTGAAAGCAGCTTTGTCTTCACAGTTCAGCATAGACAAAATAATTGGGAATGTGGAAAATCAGTTTGTTACATATATGAATAATTGTAAAAGAATTTTAAAAGGCAATTACATTTATCTATTAGTTATTTCCCTTTAAGGATAGCCAAGAATTGTAAAGAACATTCCAGGATGTCTTTTTATTATGCAGGCCTTGCCTATTTAAAGGCCAAGGAGTTTTATTGTTGAATAAGGAAAAGCCAAACAATAGAATTGTATTGGTAGTGGAAATGAATAGGCTTAGGTATTTTGTTTACACTGTTGATTTCAATGAGGTCATTCAAGAGTGTTCTGGATTTTGACTGCTCCTGAAAGGAGAAAGTTCTTTTGGAAGACAATTCTAGAAGCTTGTAGATTAGTTGAAATTTGAGAATGATCTAGAACACTTGTAATTAGTATAAAGCTGCTGATTTTTTCATCATCACATCATATGAGAGCAGGGGATCACATCACATCATATTAGATCACTTGATCATCACATCATATTAGATCACACCATCACATCATATGAGAGCAGGAGATCACATCACATCATATGAGATCACTTCACCAGATCAGATCAGAGCAATTTATGCATCAATGAACTGTTTGCAGTTATTTTGAGAGAGAAATTATCAGTTCTCATCGAGATCATCAACATCATCAACCTGTTCAATGAACACGCTTCAACCCATGGATTGCTGAAATTGACTGTTAATCATCATCAACATCGTCTTCACGGACATTTCAACTCGTTGCAGTGACTCTTATTATTCATCGGACTTCAACATCAGTTTCATCATCACCATCATTGTGAATTTTCGCCAGTCAACTGGGATTTTTATCATTTGGATTATTACTTGGATATAGCATCATCACTTCGGGATTTTACATCGGACACTTCAAGAGATTTATGTAAGATCATTATTTGTTTTATTTATGTATAATTATTTCCTGTAATAAAAAAAGAGGAAATTAAACACAAAGAAGAAATTAAACACTTGTTATTTGTTGCAGTATCGTAACAAATAATTTTGGGGGCTTGTCCGGGAAACGAAAACCAAATTTGTACGAGCCAAGGCAATTTGAAACGAAAACCAAATTTGTATAAGACAATTTGAAACTAAAAACAGTTTTTCAGGAAATGAAAGAGAACGTCGAGAAAGAGAAAATCAAAGAACACCTTAAAAAGGAAATAGAAATGGAGAAAATGAGATTGGAGTACCAGTTAAAGTTGAAAGAAATGGAGTTAGCTCATGCAAATACTAATACTAACTCTGTTAAAGATAAATCTCCCCAAGGCTTTGATGTGGCGAAAAATATTCGCCTTGTGCCAAAATTTGATGAAGAGGGAGTTGATACATATTTTGTGTCATTTGAAAAAGTGGCCAAGAGACTGAATTGGCCCGAGGAATACTGGACTCTTCTCCTCCAAAGTGTTTTTGTTGGAAAGGCTGCAAAAGTCTATTCTTCGCTCTCTGAAACGCAATCATGTGACTATGCTACAGTGAAAGAAACAATTCTCAATGCATATGAGTTGGTACCAGAAGCGTACAGACATAAATTTAGGAACATGCAAAGACAATCAGGCCAGACGTATGTTGAATTTGCTAGGGAACAAGAAATGATGTTCGATAAGTGGTACAGATCACTGAAAGTTGACAAAGATTTTGTTCACCTTAGGGAAGTTGTCCTCCTAGAAGAATTCAAAAAGAGTCTTCCTTTTGGCATTAAATCTCACTTAGATGACCACAGAGTTACTGAAGTCAGTAAAGCAGCCATAGTAGCTGATGAATTTGAGGTCACACATAAAGGTAGTGGAGATAGGCCTCCTTTCAAGAATTATTGGAAAAAGAAAGGTAAAGGGTCATTTGAATCCCACAATAAACCTAGTGAGGGAAAATATGCAAGCAAGGACAAAGACGCTAACAAGAATCAGGCTAGTGGGGGCACAGAATCAACCAAAAGGTCTGAGAGTCGTAGTTCCAAAATTTGTACTCATTGTCATAAATCGGGACATTTGAAAGAATCATGTTGGAAATTGGTTGGAATGCCAACCAAAACTAAGAAAGACATGGGTTTTGTCAAGCAAACAAGTGTTCCCTCGATGGAGTTTGTTCCATCAGAGCCCAATCAAGATGTTGAGAGTGTTTCTCTGGTATTTGCTGATAAAGTCAAACAGGTTGATGAAACTTTTAGAAGTTTTTTGCATGATGGTGAAGTATCCCCTTGTTCGACTGGTGCTGCTGGTAGGTCAGTGGTGATCCTTAGGGATACAGGGGCTGCACAGTCCCTGATGGTGCCAGGGGATTCGGCTCTTCCTCCGGAGAGTTCAGAGAATGCCAACGTCTTAGTTCAAGGTATTGGCCCAAATTTCATGTCGGTTCCTTTGCATAAGGTCGACTTAAAGTGTGACCTAGTTAGTGGTCCTGTGACTGTTGGTGTCGTTCCAGAATTACCCATGAAAGGTGTTGATTTCTTGTTAGGTAACGACTTGGCTGGAGATAAAGTTGTTGCATCTCCAGTGGTTTCGGAAAAGCCCGTTGAGGTAGCTGAAACTGAATTGTTGCAGGAAGATTTTCCAGGGATTTTCCCGGATTGTGTTGTTACTAGGTCTCAGACTCGTAGAGCTGAAAAGGATGATGCGGAATCTGCTGATGTAGAGGAGAGTACTGATGTCTGGTTAGCTGAAACCTTTTTCAAGGATTTGAATGGGGATAGTGTTGAAGGCTCTGTTGCTAACAATGATAGTTTGTTTAGTAAATCCTCCCTTGTACAGGCACAACAGGCAGACCCAGAATTAAAAAGCTTGTCACAGAAAGCATGTTCTGAGGCTGAGGCTGATAAGGTTCCTGAGTGCTTTTATGTCAAAGATGACATTTTGATGAGGAAATGGAGACCTCCCCGGAGACCAGCTGATGAAGATTGGTGTATAATTCACCAGGTTGTAGTTCCTCCTTGTTACCGCACAGATATTCTGAAAATGGCTCATGAGTTACCTATGGCAGGTCATGTCGGTATTCGGAAGACAGAAGATAGAATTATGAGGCATTTCTATTGGCCTAAGATGCACAAAGATGTTGTGCATTTCTGTAAGACATGTCACACATGTCAGATTATTGGTAAGGCACAGCCTTCTATCAAGCCTGCTCCATTGATACCCATTCCTGCATTTGATGAACCTTTTTCTAGGGTTCTTGTTGATTGTGTCGGACCCTTACCCAGAACGAGGTCGGGTCACAGATTTCTCCTGACGATTATGGACTTGTCTACACGGTTTCCAGAGGCGATACCTTTGAGGAGTATCACTGCAAAGACAGTGGTGCAGGCGTTAGTGCAGTTTTTCACTAGGTACGGTCTGCCGAAGGAAATTCAATCTGATCAAGGGTCAAATTTCATGTCAGGAATATTTCAGCAAGTTATGAAGGAGTTGGGAATAAAGCAGATCAAGTCCTCTGCTTATCACCCACAGTCCCAAGGAGCGCTAGAAAGCTATCATCAGACTTTGAAGACCATGATTAGGGCTTATTGTGAAGACTATCCCGATGACTGGGATAAAGGGATCTCATTCCTACTGTTTGCAACTAGGGATTCCCCAAATGAGTCCACAGGTTTCAGTCCATTTGAATTGGTCTATGGTCATGAGGTTAGGGGTCCTCTAAAGCTTATCAAAGAGAGGTTTATGGTTCAGGATGATGATGTAAACCTTCTAGACTATGTGTCAAAGTTTAGAGAAAGGCTCTCAAAAGCTTGTGATGTGGCTAAGGAACACTTGAAAGAGTCGCAGGGAAAAATGAAAGCTCATGCTGACAAAAATGCAAAAGAGCGAAGTTTCAAGCCTGGAGACAAAGTGTTAGTGTTGTTGCCTTTGCAAGGTGAGCCCTTGAAAGCTAGGTTTTGTGGTCCCTACATAGTCAAAAAGAAATTGAATGATGTCAACTATGTGATCAGTACCCCTGATCGAAGAAAGTCTCAAAGAGTTTGTCATGTAAACATGTTAAAAGAATACTTTGAGCGAGAGGCTAGTCAGCCAATAGGTATAACACAGGTCAAAGAAGAAGAAAAACATGTAGATGTACATGAAGAAGAATGTTATGGAAAGACAGATAATGAATTGTCTTATACAGATGTATCTAAGAACGAACCATGTGGTGTAAAGTTGTCTAACTCAGAGATGTTAGGAAATATGGATGAGGCATTAAAACACCTGCCTGAAGATCAAAGAAATGATATATCTGGCCTGTTAAGAGAATATGAGAATGTATGTAAAGACAAACCAGGTCGTACACCTTTAACTGTACATGATGTAGACGTAGGTGATGTAAGACCTATCAAACAGAATCCTTATAGGCTCAATCCAAGCAAGTTGGAAATGGTGAATAAGGAAATACAGTTTATGTTAGATAATGACATAATCGAACCTAGTCAGAGTAGTTGGAGTTCTCCCATTGTAATGGTTCCAAAGCCAGACGGCTCTCAGAGATTTTGCATTGATTACCGAAAGGTAAATGCAGTAACTAAGACTGACTCGTATCCAATTCCTAGGTTAGAAGATTGTATTGATAGGGTTGGAAATTCTGCCTATATCACAAAGATAGACTTGCTTAAAGGATATTGGCAAGTGCCATTGACTGACCGAGCCAAAGAGATATCAGCCTTTGTTACACCTGAAGGCTTGTTTCAATGCAAAGTCATGCCTTTTGGAATGAAAAATGCACCAGCAACCTTCCAAAGGTTGACAAATCAAGTGATTGCCGGACTTGACAATTGTGTCGTATACATAGACGACATCCTAGTATACAGTGATACTTGGAATGATCATCTGAATCATTTGCGAGCACTGTTTGACAGGCTGGACAAAGCCAATCTAGTAGTGAATCTGATGAAGAGTGAATTTGCCAAGGCAAAGGTCACATATCTTGGTCATGTGGTTGGTCAAGGGCAAGTGCTACCAAGAGAAGCCAAGATACAAGCTATCTTAGACTTCCCAATTCCCACAACTAAGAAAGAATTGCTCAGATTCTTAGGTATGAGTGGCTTCTACAGGAAATTTGTTCCAAATTTCAGTACAGTGGTTAGTCCTCTGACAAACCTGCTGAAGGCAAAAGTGAAGTATGTTTGGTCTGACGAATGTCAAAGATCGTTTGAGAAATTAAAGGCCATTTTGGTGAATGAGCCTGTTTTGGCAGCTCCAAACTTCACAAAGCCATTCAAAGTAGCTATTGATGCATGTGATGTTGGAGTAGGAGCAGTATTGCTCCAAGAAGATGAAGAAGGCATCGAAAAACCAGTGTGCTACTTCTCTAAGAAACTCAATAGATTTCAAAAGAAATACTCAACTATTGAAAAAGAGGCCCTGAGTCTCGTACTAGCCCTTCAGCAGTTTGAGGTGTATCTAACCAATGGAGAGATTACAGTCTATACAGATCACAATCCTCTTGTGTTTTTGGAGAAATTCAAAACAAAGAATCAAAGACTGTACAGATGGAGCTTAATGCTCCAACCATTCCCTTTGAAAATTGTACACATAAAGGGAAATAATAATGTAATTGCTGATGCTCTATCAAGAGTATAAAAAGTGAAATTATTCATGATTTTGACCAAGTGTGTCATTTGAAGAAAACATCTTTGATGTTCATTTATTTTAACATGTTCGTTAAGTACTATATCTTTGTACACGATAACTGTAAATGATTTATCAAGATGACTTTGAACAGTTAAAAGAAAAAGTAATCATAAAGAAACCTTTACTACCGTAAAGCTTTCTTTTCCCGGTGGGGGAGGTGTTACATATATGAATAATTGTAAAAGAATTTTAAAAGGCAATTACATTTATCTATTAGTTATTTCCCTTTAAGGATAGCCAAGAATTGTAAAGAACATTCCAGGATGTCTTTTTATTATGCAGGCCTTGCCTATTTAAAGGCCAAGGAGTTTTATTGTTGAATAAGGAAAAGCCAAACAATAGAATTGTATTGGTAGTGGAAATGAATAGGCTTAGGTATTTTGTTTACACTGTTGATCTCAATGAGGTCATTCAAGAGTGTTCTGGATTTTGACTGCTCCTGAAAGGAGAAAGTTCTTTTGGAAGACAATTCTAGAAGCTTGTAGATTAGTTGAAATTTGAGAATGATCTAGAACACTTGTAATTAGTATAAAGCTGCTGATTTTTTCAATCACATCATATGAGAGCAGGGGATCACATCACATCATATTAGATCACTTGATCATCACATCATATTAGATCACACCATCACATCATATGAGAGCAGGAGATCACATCACATCATATGAGATCACTTCACCAGATCAGATCAGAGCAATTTATGCATCAATGAACTGTTTGCAGTTATTTTGAGAGAGAAATTATCAGTTCTCATCGAGATCATCAACATCATCAACCTGTTCAATGAACACGCTTCAACCCATGGATTGCTGAAATTGACTGTTAATCATCATCAACATCGTCTTCACGGACATTTCAACTCGTTGCAGTGACTCTTATTATTCATCGGACTTCAACATCAGTTTCATCATCACCATCATTGTGAATTTTCGCCAGTCAACTGGGATTTTTATCATTTGGATTATTACTTGGATATAGCATCATCACTTCGGGATTTTACATCGGACACTTCAAGAGATTTATGTAAGATCATTATTTGTTTTATTTATGTATAATTATTTCCTGTAATAAAAAAAGAGGAAATTAAACACAAAGAAGAAATTAAACACTTGTTATTTGTTGCAGTATCGTAACAAATTATGAAAAGACATATATATATATAGTGGGTTCCCGATAAAATATGTGGGACATAGGACTTTTGACAAGTCACCTAAAACAGCTACCATATATGTATTTGGTAACATGTTCAGAATATCTTTCTAAGAAGCTTTCAATCCTGATTGCAAATAACTTTAGTACTGGTAATAAATTGATTGTCATGTACACGTATATTATTTTTTAGTTTGAATTCCTTGAAAATTATCAGTTTTGATGATGAACCTCATTCATGTTAGAATTTAAACAAGTGATGGGCCAAGGTATTGTTAACCTTGTTACTGTATTATTAATTTTAAATAAGTCTGCATTAGCTATTTGTGTAAATTTCATCATATCTATGTTGCCATAATTCCTTGATTTGGCCCCAAGTATATTGCTATCTAGCTCATATTGTCCCCAGTTCTTAGCAGAAGGTATATCAAATAAATGGAAAGCTATGCATCAGCACAGTCTTATTCAATGGGATTGATTTATGAGATTGAACTGATACATTTGATGAACTATGCATCATTGAACTATGCAACACTGAACTGTGCAACATTGTGAACCATGCAACACTGAACAGTGCAACACTGAATTGTGCAACACTGAACTGTGCAACACTGAACTATACAACACAAAACTGCAACACTGAGCTATGTAACACAGAACTGTGGAACATAGAACTGTGCAACACTGAACTATGCAACACAAAACTGCAATACTGAGCTATGTAACACAGAACTGTGGAACATAGAACTGTGCAACACTGAACTGTGCAACACAAAACTGCAATACTGAGCTATGTAACACAGAACTGTGGAACATAGAACTGTGCAACACTGAACTGTGCAACACAAAACTGCAATACTGAGCTATGTAACACAGAACTGTGGAACATAGAACTGTGCAACACTGAACTGTGCAACACAAAACTGCAATACTGAGCTATGTAACACAGAACTGTGGAACATAGAACTGTGCAACACTGAACTGTGCAACACAAAACTGCAATACTGAGCTATGTAACACAGAACTGTGGAACATAGAACCGTGCAACACTGAACTATTCAACTCAGAACTGTGCAACACAGAACTGTGCAAAACAGAACTGTGCAACATTGAACTATACAACACAAAACTGCAACACTGAGCTATGTAACACAGAACTGTGGAACATAGAACTGCAACACTGAACTGTGCAACACTGAACTATTCAATTCAGAACTGTGCAACAAAGAACTATGCAAAACAGAACTGTGCAACACTGAACTGTTTAACACTGAACTGTGCAACACTGACTGTGCAACACTGAACTATTCAACAGTGAACTATATGCAACACTGTGAAGTACATGCAACAGTACACACTGTTCAACACTGTTATCTAAAGTAGATGTGAACAGATCATACTGTTCAGGCAGTATGAACTTCATATAAATGACCTTTTATAATCATACCGAAAAGAAAACTTATTTATACTTTCGTATCATTTACACTGGCAAGTTTTTGTTGTCATTCTATCTAATCAAACCATTGAAGTGAGGCCTTGGCCAGTTGATATTGCCATCATTTCTTTTGCGCACTCTATAATTACAGTCATTCTTGCAAAGGAAAATTAGATCCACAATTCCTGCCTGTCGCTGTCAACACATCCATTGGTGTTTCATCCAAAATAACGTTCTTGTTTTGATCAGACTGGATCTGTTTTGGATGTTGTGAAAATAACATAACTGGCACAGCCAAAAAGAAATACACATTCCACATATTGAAGCTGAAAATTCATTATAGAAACAAGAAAAGAAGATAAAAATTTAATGGGGTGAAATGAAGGCCGTAGCAATGTTATCAGGTGTAAACATATGCTTGAATGCGGATGAAGGACATTGCAAGCCAGCCTTTGGAAATAATGCAAGCCTAACATTTGACTATAAGTGTTAAGAGCCAGGGGTTTCCTCAAACACTTGCTGAGCACTTTGGTATTTTTAGTGAGTTTACCCCCCCCCCTCTCCCCCCCCCTTTATAAAATTGTGGTATAAAAGAAAATTACAGTGTTAAGGATAGGGAATGGTAAAAAACCCACCAGTGTGAAGAACCTTGTGTATATTTCCCCAGAATGATACTGTAGCAGACAATGACGCTCTGTGTGAATGACACCCCTAGAAATCATACCTGTATAATATGGAGGCACTGATATGCTGCAATACGTGTCCATTGGGATAGCGATGTAGTATGGGTTTCAGGGTGTGAAAGAAAAAAAAAGATGTCCAGAAAAAAAAGGATGAGGTGATTTGAATGAAAGCAAAGAATTGGCCCGGGTACAATGGAGATATACATTTGAAGATGAAGTGAGAGAGACAAAGAGAGGAAGAGAGACAGTATGAGAGATAGAGAGTGAGGAAGAGAAGATTGGTAAATGGAGGAAATAAATGGAAAGAGAGATAGAGGGAGAAACAATTATTCTGTGACAACATTATATAGAGCTTAGGAAAATGTTGTTCAGTTTTCACCGGCCTATTAAAAAATCATCAAAAGAGAACATGTGATGCTCGGGTTATGTAATAATCTCACTGTGCTCTTTATATTCCCTTTATCAGTAGAAAATTCCTTATGAGTTCCAGAAAGATGGAGTGAAAATTGCTATTTTGGAAGAGATTTTGATAGTTATGAAGATGATGTTACCCAACGACAATGCTTTATCAATCATAATTATGTATGTGTAGCTATGAGTACTCGATAAAAAACTATTATGATATTGAATTTTGTTACAAATCTCATGGAATTTCACCATTTCATATAATTGGTTGAAATGAATTTATCACTCTGTTTTCAACATTGGCAGCTGACTTTCAATCCGATTCGAAATAAACAAATCTTCGTAACAATCGTTGTTACACTTCCTCCTCGAAGTAGTGAAGAAAGAGACGAAAATCAGCCAAGAAGCCGACAGTTCCGAATTGAGACGTAAAAAGAATACCTCTCTCGGGAAGAATTCATCATCGAGCGTATGAAAGATGCATCGCCGGAGTGATATTGAGCAATTATGGCTTCCTCCTGCCGCCAGATGTGTATTGTGTTTCTGGCTAAAACATTTCTCTTGTTGTGTGTTTCCACGGAAACCAGGGAAGAGAGAAGGTGTATTCATGACATCTAATTAGATTATGCAGAAGGTGGATGACCTGAAGTGTTTGCAAGAAAGGTAGAATGATGTGATGAGAGGAGAGAAAGATATAGGAAGGGAAAGAGAGGGACAGAAAATACAGACTTCCACTACTACTACTGCTACTACTACTACTACTACTACTACTACTACTACTACTACTACTACTACTACTACTACTACTATTACTACTACTACTACTACTACTACTACTACTACTACTACTACTACTACTACTACTACTACTACTACTACTACTACTACTTCTATACTACTTTTACCACTACTATTACTACTACTACTACTACTACTACTACTACTACTACTACTACTACTACTACTACTACTACTACTACTACTACTACTACTACTACTACTACTTCTACTACTTCTACTACTTCTACTGCTACTACTACTGCTACTGCTACTGCTGCTGCTACTACTACTACTTCTACTGCTACTTCTATTACTACTACTACTACTACTACTACTACTACTACTACTACTACTACTACTACTACTACTACTACTACTACTACTTCTACTGCTACTACTATTACTATTCATATTACTATTACTACTGCATTTTATACTAATACTACTTTGCTACTACTAATTATATTCTAAATGTAATATACTGTCCCTCGTGTGGTCATTATCTTGATGTTCATTAGCAATAAGGAGAAAATCCACTATTCATATCTACTTTTTAGGCTTTAACTAATGTACAATTCATTAATAGAGAAATAAATGCTTGTCTTCACGCAATTTATATTTGCATGAATTTTTAATGAAACACAAATATCAAACAAGAAATTATGAATAAATGTTTTCAAAATTTAGTGTTAGAGATTACTACCATATTTACTACACATCACAGTAAGTAGTATCTTGGTTTGATTCTAGGTCGACATTCAATACACCTTTGTAAAAAAAATGACAAAAACACAGAACAGGTAGGTATTATGATTCAACATTAAAGTAAATTTATTGAGATTACTTCAATGAATGTATTTTGATAATGTCACGTATAAAAATAGACCGCCTGAATTAACCATCCCTAAATAGTGCACATTAGTAATTTTTCCAGTAATTTGCAATTTTGAGAGTCCTATACTCACTGCTACACCTAAGCAGTTGTTATTAGCTAAGTTCAGTATCTCCACTGATGAAAAATGAAATTGAATTCATATTTTGTAATAGAAATCAGGTGAGTTGATGGAGAGAGAGGACGGGATTGTAAAAAGAGAAGAAAATTAGACTCTAATTCCGCTGGCTTCCTTCATAATCAGTCCCTTTTACATTAATATACTATACCCTACATCTGTAATTTGTCAATTAATTATCTGAAATTGACTTGGAATACCAGATTGAATGAGATGTAATTTACATCATAACTTGGGTACTTTAAGGATGATGCCATTTATTTTGATAATGCCTTTTAGAGTAGGATGCCTTTTAGCAGCGTATTAATTTGCAGATTTTTATTAAGATTGAATAATCTTTTGCAGGTTAAAAAAATACAGTGAATTTAGTGGGAAACATCTTGGATATGCAAACAAAAGAGTGCATATTTCCGAGGTGTTTTGAGGAACAAAACCCTGGTGTTTTTTTTAAATTATTATTTTAACTTATTTTATTCATTATGAGAGAATTCAAAGTTTCATACATGTAGGGTTACCAGTTTCCTTCAACTCGTACAAATAATTTATCCAACATGGGTAGTGCATAAGAAGGGGAGAGGAAAAGAAGAAAAAAGAAAGAATGAAAGAAAGAAAGAAAGAATGAAAGAAAGAAAGAAAGAAAGAGAAATTAAGAAAAGAAATAAGGAAAGAGAAAAAAAATGAGAAAGAGAGAGAGAGAGGGGGGGGGGGGGAGGGGGAAGGGTAAAGTGGTGAGGTTTGGTATGGGGCAAAAAAGAAGGGAGTTCAAATAAAAAAAAGTAGAGCGAAATAGAGAGCACAAAGAGAGAATGAAATGAAAGAGCTAAGAAAGACTTTAGAACATACAAAGAAAATATGCAATATGGATAGTGTAAGATAGATTGAGAAGAAAAAAAAAACAGAGGGAGACAGGGTGGAGTGGAGGGGAAGAGAGGTGAGGAAGAGTATGGGAAAGAAATTGACAGAGAGGGTTAAAAGGAAAAAAACAACTAATGCATCATAGAAAGGATAAAGAGAGAAAAGGAGTAACAAGCAAAGACTGATTGTGAGAGTAAAAACTAGAGTTGCATTGGGTCAGGTAAGAAAATGACACTTTTTTATGGTCATTATTAAGTTAGCTCGGTATTGTTGACATTGATTTTCAGCAGGGAAAAGGGTATAAGAACTGGGAAATCAAGCGAAGTGCAGATTGTGTGCTAAAAAGGAACAACCTTTCTCAGATTAAAAAAAAAACGAAAGAACAGCCATTATATAGCAAAGGGAGAAAAAGAGCGTCAGTGCAGTCCCAGGTATAGAAAACTGTGTAAGGGAGTTGAGCAAATTCTGATTGATTACAAATGGGGCGTACGGTCCCAGCCTCTGGAATATTTTTAAGGGGAGTTGGATTGCAGAAAATATGTCGTCGCTTTGCTTTGCGTGGGGTGGAAACAATTTTCGAGAGGCAAAGAAAAGGGGGGATGTAGTCCCATGTATTGGGAATGGTGAAGGGTGTCTGTGATTGATTAAAAAGGGGGCATTAAGTCCTAGTGGTGAACAATGTATAGGATGCGAGATTGAGTGGGCTGGGGTGGGAATGAATTTCGTACCGGTCTGGGGAGGGCGTAGGGGGTCTCCGTGGAGGGAGGAAATGACAAGTTTGTGAATGAATCGATTTATCAGTACCCGCTTGATGGATCTCGGGGAAGCCGTCTTGTAATTTATTTCTTGCTCTACGACGCTATTCTTGATTCTTTATAATGTGAGAATCGAAGAGGGAATAGTGGGGAGTATTATAGTGTAAAATGATCAGGTAAAAGAAGAAATTAGAATATTTGAGAGAGAGAAGGGTTTTTATATCATGGTTTTGGTTAAAAAGAAAAATCTGGTACTGGGTATAGACTTTGCAACTTATGAAAAGAGGGAGAGAAGAGCGGGGGGGGGGGGGGGGATAGGGGGAGTGAAGGGGAATGTATGACACTTCTCTTGACTGAAAGGGGGGGAGAAATATTAGGAAATAGAAAGTGGATAGGGCAAGTGAAGGGGAATGTATGACACTTCTCTTGACTGAAAGGGGGGGGGGAAGAAATATTAGGAAATGGAAAGTGGAGAGAGAGGGGGGGGGGGTGTACAAAAAGAGATTGAGATATGTCAACCTTTTATTTTGTGCTTTGAATGTGCATTATATTTTCACTAAATAATATGAAGACTCACTATCATTTAGTTAGTTATGTATATACAACATTTATTGCAGCCCCACTTACTGTAATTGGTGTCTTCTCCTGAAAATAGCTCCAGGAGGCTTATAAAAGGGTGCATCTCCCTATTACCATCGAGAGAAAGCTTCAACGAGTACAGTATTACATTTTGTGAAAAAACAACTATTTGCTTTTTTCCTGTAAAAAGTTGTTTTATGTAAAAAAGGCTAGAACATATGACAAAAGATTAAATGGAAGTAATATTTCTTTCCTGATTATGTTCAGCCGACCATACCCCCCTCTCTTTCTTGGTCTGTCTCCTCCTGTCTTCCTCTGCTATAAAGTCTTAAAGAGAAATGCCAGTAGTTGCAGTAAACACTGATTTCATGAGAAGTCTGTAAAACCAGGCTTAATTGTCAGAATATCATCGAGGATCTAGATCTGGTACAGCTACATAAACTGAACTTTGTGAAATCTTGAAATCTACGCTGAAAAATGTTCACACTGAAGATCACCAACACAGATAGGCACAAGTGGGACAGTGTATTATTAATATTATTGCTGGAATAAAGACCCGACGGAAGTGACCGAATCCGCGCTTATTTTGCTTATTTCTCATCTATTACACAATTTCTTCCAGAATCCTTTGGCACATATTTTTTATTCATACAAACAGACACTTGGGTTGTCATTATATTAGATTCTGTAAAAAGTCATTTTGAGATCGTTACCAAAACTGGAATTTATCTTTAAGAACAATAACAATAATGATATTTTGCTTTAGCTTTGTAAAGCGATTAAAACAGAGTTGTGTCTCGAAGCACTGAGAAGAGATATGCTGGCCATTGGATCCTGGCATGCCTGTATATATTGTACGTACTTTCTCCACTCTCTATGGAGTATTCAAGCTAGACCTTTCAAGTTCTGAGATGTGTAAATTTGACAGAGATTGTGGAAGTTGCTCATCTTTAACTGGGCATGTTGGCTCAGTGGTAGAGCGTCCGCCTCATGAACGGGAGGTCGTGGGTTCGATCCCCGGCCGAGTCATACCAAAGACTTATAAAAATGGGACCTTCTGCCTTCTTGCTTGGCGCTCAGCATTAAGATTGGAGAAGGGTAATGATAACATATTATGTTATGCAGGGCCCGCTGGTAGAGCAGTTTCCTAACTGACGTGGCTACCCTGGATAAATAAAACGTTATTATTATTATTATCTTGAAATATATGTTTCATATTTTGAATTACATATTTTGTGTGAAGATTATTTATGTCCTCTATTGTACACACACACTCACAATTGGTAGCTTATGTATTCTACCCCCGTATCTCTCTCCCTCTCTCCTTCTTTCTATGTCTCTCTCCATCTCTCTATCCGTCTCCCCTATTCACATTCTGCATTCATGCATGCATAGTGGCAGACGGGCAAGGCGATTTCTTCTGCTAACTGTGGCGCCTTGTTTGCGGCCAGCCAAGCCACTTTATGACCATTATCTCATCACTCCCTGACCAAACTCATGTTGGGTACCACCGAACCCATACAGCCAACTGTGAATATGGAGATGGTGAGAGAGAGAGAAAGAGAGAGAGGGGGGGGGGAGAGAGAAAGAAAGCGATAATACATACATTATATTTTTTCTTTCATGATTAATATCAAAAGCAGTGGGGTACCCGAGCTATGTACAATATAGCATGGCAGACGTATGGCCAGATGTATAAGGACGTTCTCTCACCATATCAAGAAAAATGTTTTTCCACTCAACTTTAAGCAGAACAATATGAGATAAGAATTCTTGACTATCAAGTATATAACAGGAGAGGAAAAACAGTTGGTATTGGCGCTTAACAATTGGTTTCGTAATCATTATTACCCCGGCTATAGCCAAGCTGCCTATAAGCGCTCAAGCAATTGAGGTATTTCTTCCTACTAGGTATACCCATTCATCTTACCTGGGTTGAGTGCAGCACAATGTGCGTAAATTTCTTGCTGAAGGAAAACATGCCATGGTTGGGAATCAAATTACACACGTTCCTTAGATTGAAAGACGAGAGTCGTAACCACTAGACCACGATAACCCCCTAAATTATATTTACGTTATCAGTTGACAAAATGTAAGATACTACTGATTTATTTAGAACGGTGGCTACGCCATTTTGCGTCTGATCCGCTTATCCTATGCACCCCCCACCGGTCTCCATTCACCCGCGCATGCAATGTGAATACTAAACTTCTCCTGATTGCCCTGCCAGTATGTTATGCCCATAGATCCTCTATTCTCCCAAACGTAATGCAAGTTTAATACATGCAATGCTGAGATGGGGAGGTATCGTGATAAAAGACCCGGGTCAGCTTATGAATAGTTAAGAGGGGTGAGATCGATGGGGTTAAGTGGCGAACTGGTTGTAGGTTATAGCCGTCACAGGGTTGCAGTCGCCATTCTTGCTGATGTTCAGATAAATGCCAGTTGTGGTAATGATTCCAAAAGGAATTTGTACAGAATCTTATCAAATGGGCACCAACGTGTCTGTATGAATGTATATAGATAAAAAAGTATGTATTTGCTGAGAAATTAGTGAAATAATCAAGGTATTCCTGTAAAATTTGTTCAATTATTGATTGATTGATTGATAGATTGATTGATTGATTCATTGATTCACTCATTCATTCATTCATTCATTCACTCACTCACTCACTCACTCACTCACTCACTCACTCACTCACTCACTCACTCACTCACTCACTCTCACTCCACTCACTCACTCACTCACTCACTCATTCATCCATTCACTTATTCATTTATTCATCCATTCATTCATTTGTTGATTTGTTCATTCGAGCATGCATTCATTCATTCATTCATTCCATTCATTCATTTTTCCAAGCTAAGTAACTAACTGCAGCCATAAATTATTTTATGAGAAAGTTTTAAAATCAAGGTCAGTTGTCATCATCTCATTGTAGGAGTAGGTCTGGGTTAATTACTTGAACCTTACTCTTATCTGTGAAATCATGAAATATAAAATGAAAATTACCACACTGTAGATCACCATGGACCTATATTGTAACAGGTTCATGGTATCACCAACACAGCAAAGCACATGTGGGACAGTATAACA
Organism: Lytechinus variegatus; assembly: GCF_018143015.1. NCBI lineage: Eukaryota > Metazoa > Echinodermata > Echinoidea > Temnopleuroida > Toxopneustidae > Lytechinus > Lytechinus variegatus. The sequence goes on along the minus strand of NC_054747.1, from coordinate 23,844,895 downwards.
TTGCTTGGAGTAAGACCAGACATCTGGCTGAAATGCCAGGCTTGTTTTGCTAATTTCTCAACAATTACACATATCCTTCCAGAGCCATTTGGCACACATCTTTTTTTTCAGTCATACATACAATATATAGCCTGTATATCTGTGTTAACACTGTGGTGGTCATTTATTTGATTCTATTCATTCTTAGAGAATTACCACAACTGGTATGATATGTTTAAAGCTAAACTACAACATGGCAGTAGGCAGTCACTGAACATTCTAGATGTAGAGTGGTGATGGTGATGCAAGTCTGCGATGATGATAATGATGATGATGGTGATGATGGTGATGATGATGATGATGATGGTGATGATGATGATGATGATGATGGTGATGATGATGATGATGATGGTGATGATGATAGTGATGATGATGATAGTGATGATGATGATAGTAATGATGATGATGATGATGATGAAGAGCATTTGTATAGCACCATTTATCTAAAAAGATATCTTAAAGTGTATTGAAATTGACCTTATTACCCATTTATCTCACCTGGGTTGAGTGCAGCACAATGTGGATCAATTTCTTGCTGCAATTACGTCTAGCATTTCAAGATGCTTATTTTGCCTTTGATAGGAAATCATAAATGCAACTTCATTCCAGTGGGAAGAGGGCTCTCTAACTATTTCTCTCTCTTATTCCTCTCAATCTTTCCTTCTCTTTCTTGATAATGAATAGACTCTGAGGATGAAACACGACTCCCTACAGAGACATCTTGACATCAAAATCTAGACACCATTAGTGCACATCCTAGCTAAAAAGCAAGATGGCAGTGTTAACGTTGACCTTTATTAAAACAATAAAGCTTTCAATTCTGCACCTTAGAATCATAACAATGCTTCTCAAGCCATGATTTGGTTTAAGAACTTGACCTTAAACGATACTAGGCTTGAGACTTGTCTCGGTCTGTCGACACTACAAGATCACGGCAACAGAATTAGAGAGAGGGATCTGTATCGTCATAAAAACAAAGAAATAATTTCCCAGACTCGAAACTTAAGCCAGATGGGAAAAGACTTGAGTTGGATCGCATCGCTATGCATTGTACTCGGGTTTCTGTGTAGGATGTAGAGAGAGACGGGGTATCGACGTGTGTTCTTTCAAAAGAAATAAGAGAGAAACGGAATGCGAGACCGAGCGGGGATGTGAAAGGATGAAAGCCCTGTAACTGACGAGAGAGGCGTGCGTATTGAATCAATTTGTCGCGGGTCACAGAACGAGATGTTGACTCGGCGCGGCCACGAAGTACTCTTGCCTTTCTTTCCCCGCACGGAGTGCTGTTGAGCGAGGCCCTGCCTAGGCCGCCCCTCCTGATCTGTTATCGTTTAAACATGTATGGGAAAGATCACCTAGTTAATCTACGCACAGAAATGTATGTGTGGGGCTGAGGGTGATGTTGTCGAGTATAATGTGATAGTGGTAGTCCTAGGTTCAACAAGATTCATATTGCAAATACCTCCTACAAAGAATGTAGGCCTATGTTGATGTTATGGATCCAGGTTTAGATGATATAACCAGAAAAGAAATCTTAGAATTTGACCTGTGTTTTTACAATGGCATGGATTTATGGGTTGCTTTTCATATATACATTTTCTTCAAGTTAAGAAAATACATTTCATGTCTAAATTTCATTTGTTTAAAAGAAAAGTCTGGTAAATAAACAATTCTATGTGGTTAAGTGAGAAGAGATACCGTTATCAAAGCAATGTTGAAACTGTCAATTCTTTACTGATATGTCTGGAAAAAAAAGGATTAGAAGCTGTATCTCCCACAACATGGCAAGTATTATGACAAAGTAAACTTAAATTTCAAAAGGTATTTTCAGTATATACTATTTCATCTTACAATTTCAAACTTTGGAAATGAACAACCTTCAGATTTGCCAAATGTAAGAAGTTTAAATCTCATACATTTTCATTATATTTTCTTTCATTTCATCTGACAAATTGAAACTTCTGAATTGAATAATCTTTAGATTTGCCAAATATACATGTAAGAATTAAGTTTGCACGTCATTTGGTATATTGTTGGACTGACTTCACTATTTAAGACTCCAGATTCCTTTTGGGTATTTTAAGTGTGGACCCAGTGAACCCGATACTGCCACATATTTTTCTTAGGTGTGCACATGGCACTTTTGTGCACTTATCCATGCTTATTTTAGTGCTTTAAAAGCCATATTCCCCTATGGTTTATAAGTCAAAACCCATTAACCTAAATTTGAATTTGAATTCTATGTTAAACATAGACCTTTTTTGAATACCACAAATGCCTAGTTCATCAGTGTATTAGAAATTTAGATCTTTCGAAACAAAGAAATATAATTCAATCAGGAAAAAAAAATGCCCAGGACATATATCTGAATAAACAGGGCAAGCATGGCATACATAAATAGCATAAATTATAATAAAAGAATGGCATATATACAAGATATTATTATAATGACATGAGGTTGGAGATGTTTTAAACAAGTGTGAACTTGCAATGAAGAGTTGCTGTAAATAAGAAAGAGAAAAGAGCTGAAATACTTGTGAAAGAAGGGAGAAATGAATGAAATCAGGAAGAGGTGGCATGTACAAAAGTGACTTCAAGAATCCAAAATGAAGTTTATAAATTTGATTTTACATGTATCTGCTCTAACCTCCTTACCTGTCAATCAGAGTTGCACCAGGTCGATATCATCTAACCTGAAATTCAATTTTTGGGAAAAAAAGGTTTTAATCTCAATTGAACAAGTGTATTTCAAATCAAGTTTTGAAAGCCACCTGGCAATGTGTTTAAAAGAATGCAGAGGTAGTATTACCAAAGTGATGTCATGACATGGATGTACAGATTCCCAAAGTCATGATCATGGCATGCTACACCCGTTATGAGGGACTATTTATGGCATTGATTAATGAAGCGAAAGGAAGGTCACGATCTTCTTGACCCTTGATTTGTTTTCGTGCCCTCTGCGAGACGGAAGACGGACAATTGCCGGTTGAGGGTCCAGCCCCGTCGCACTCCTCACGCAAGCAGACCCCGGTCCTGCGGTTATTACCCGTCCATCAACACCCAACTGGCTAAATCCTCTTTTATCCCGGGAGCGCCCAATCTGTGCCCCCTTTCTACCGGTGTCTAGGGGGGTGAATAGAGCACCCTGTCATCACCATTGGTAAAGTGATTGGTTCGGAGAGCTGGGGCGCACCATGAATGCAATCAGGATCGTAAGAGGATGGTAATAAGATTGTAGGTCAGGCCTGGTTTGCTTGCAAAAATATCAAATAGGGCCTTAAACTGTTGCAGATTTGGGGCACATGAGAGTCAATGTCGGCAATCCCTAAAGGCAAGGCGGGATGAAAGGATGGAAAAGGAATAATGGTGGAAGAAAATGTCAAGGAATTTTCGGTTACAGCCTTGGATAGGACAAAAATAGATGTCTTGCAGATGTTTGAAATCGAGAAAGGGATTAGAATAGTTCCAACATTAGCATTTGTATTTCTATTCATCATTATATATCTAGAAGATGAATGCATTTCCGGTGTTTCATTTCCCAGTCATTCCCTCAAAGACGGAGTCAGTTTGAAATACTGTTGAAATGTGCATGGTTGTGCGGTTGAACTAATCATGAAAAGCATTTTAAATGTTGATTGATATACATTCCAATCTGAAAAGCACTCCAAACATTTGTGTGTGCATATGAATTTGATTGTGTTGTATCATTTATGACTGTGATGTACTAAATTCTGGAATGCAATATGTTATTGATATATATATTAAATTGCACATGGATGTACTATTGTAAATTTAAATTCATAGGATGCAGACGTTGTACATGTTTGTTTTAATCATGATATGTACCCCCCCATCAAATACCCTGGCACCAGCCTTGTACATCTTAGCATGTAACTTGCTGAACACTAACATAAAAGTCTAGTTCACCCCAACGATTTGAATGAAAAAATAGAAAAAACAAAAACCCTTAAAATATTATCAAAATTAGATTCAAATATAAGAAAGTTCTATCAGTTTTTAAATTCTGTTAATGATTTTTCTATTATGGCAACTACCATGGCAACAGAGCTCAGCAGCCAATCAAAGTCAAGCTTACCATGGTAGTTGCCATAATTGCAAAGTTACAACAGTTGTAACTCCTTACATATGGGCCCCTGGTCAATATAAAAATGAGGAAGTCATGTCACATGCTCGCTACATGTATGTATTTTTGTATTTTATCATATGAAATAAACTATTTTACATTCGTTTTTGTAGAATTGAAAATAGAGTCAACGTAAATATTGCAGACAAACACTGTTTTCTCTCCTCTCCTTCACTTATTCTTTGCAGACATTTTTCTTTGTAGACTCCAAAACATTGCTATTTTCAGTAATTGAGATTTTCATTTTTTTCTTCTTTTGGTATTGAGATCTGTATGCAAGTCTTTGAGTGTGTCTTTCATTGTGGCTTCCACATCTTGTTTTTTAGCTAGGATGTCCACTAATGGTGTCTTGATTTTGATATCAAGATGTCTCTGTAGGGAGTCATATTTCATCCTCAGTACCTATTCATTAGCATGAGAGAGAGGAGAAATGGAAAGAGAGCCCTCTTCACATTAGAATAAAGTTGCGTTTGTGATTCCTTATCAAAGGTAAAATAAGCATCTTGAAACGCTTGATGCCAGTTCAGCAAGAAAGTGATCCACATTGTGCTGCACTCAACCCAGGTGAGATAAATGGGTAATGAATTAATACTGATAGGCATTTATATAGCCTGCTCTGACAAGAAATAATCTATTCCTGGGTACACTTTCATTTTTCTAGGGCTGTTAATTTAAGGAAGTAATCCTGCCAGGTACCTGTTTGTGCACCTCACCCGGGTTGAGTGCAGCACAATGTGGATACAATTCTTGGTTTTAAGGAAAACATACCGTGGCTGGGATTTGAACACAAGACCCTCCGATTAAAAGATTAAAGAGTCAGAACCACTAGACCACATCGCAACACGCAGTCTTTCGTCATCCAAAGGTTCTCTATCTCTGATATTGCCACTTATATTTCATTTATTTAAGAGAATCTTGCAACATACGGATACCTATTTTTTTGTTGTGTGAATGTGCCACGATCCCCATGTGTTAGCAAGATGTCATGAAAAAGATGACAAGTCTGTCTTTTCGGTGACAGTCGTCATGCATAATGAGCCATGTTAGTGTATCTATGAATCTCTAATATATTAGACTCTCAGGACGTATTTGTGAAATTGATGAAACAATCATCTGCCTCAGTATGTTAAATCCCTTTTTACCCCAGTATTAATGTATTTGTCTCCACCTTCCATCATTATGTTAAGTGTAATAACATGATCATATTTTTCATTGATTTTGTATATAGCTACAAATTTAAAAAGAAATAAAATGTGTGCTCACCAGTGAATGATCCTCAATACTTTGCATTTACTGGAAGATTTTATGTACATTTATAAACTTCTCCCCCCCCTCCTCACAACTTGGAGGGGATTAGCCTGTAACTGTGTACAGTTGTCCCCATTTTAATCCCTTCTGCACACCCCTCATGATCCCATTATGATCTGATGAACACTACTAATCCCATTCCCTTTGTCATACAAAGCCTTTCATTTGGGTCAACATTTTTTACTTCAGCTTTTTTTTCACACCTCTGAGGTGACCAAGAGGTGTTGGTATTGAGAGGCCATTTATCGTCCTACATCACAGAAACTGTACTCCTTGTAGTAGGAGTAAGATATCAAGTTGGTACTGATATTGCTAAGCCATTTATAGTCCCATCTCACAGATATGTGTCCACCTTGTATATGTGACTGCTAAATGGTAGGAACAAATATGTCCTAAAGATGCTGATATTGATAGGCAATTTATAGTCCTACCTCAGCACAATATGCCCCCTTGTAATATGACTGGTATAGTAGGAATAAGACATCAGTAGGCATTGATACTGATGGAGTATCTATAGTCCCATCTCACAGTATTGTGTCCCCGTGTAATATAATTGGTGTAATGTAGGAAATGGAGTTGTTGGTTGCTCCACAGAAGAATTCTTTTAAAGGCCACTTATTTAACATTTTTAGTGTTTTACTGTTTAGATATATCAGGAAGCTGATGACTATTATCCATAGATTCATTTATTCTAGATTCTAGTTAATACATGGTGATACTATAATTTGGTTGGTCACACATATCCCTATTTCATGGTTCTTATTGGTTGTGTACAATTCTGATTTTCCATAATTTTACACAATGAACCTACAGTATGCAGGTCATTGAACTCCTCGATAAGTCATTAAGTGAAACACTTATCCGAAATGCCTTACATTCCACCTGTAGGCCTACCCCCAGGTATACCCCCTAGATTCTATCTTTACCCCCTCCCCCATCTTAACCCTTTCACCCCCTTGCATTCTCCTTATGCTCCACCTGTATATATACACACATATTACCCACATTTATGTCCCATATATCTCTGCCTGTACTGCTGGATTCCAGTTTTACACCCTCTTCCCCGTCTTATCATTTTACCCCCCCCTCCCCATGAATGAACCTTACATTCCACCTATCCATACCCCATCTTCCCCCTCATCTCCCCCTTTACCTCCTTTATTCCCCCCCATGAACGTAGTCTGCTATGCAGACTCGGAATGCCTCATGAGGTGGGATCTGCTACTGGTTTAGGTGAGCGAAGCGAGCCATCTGCAGCCACAGTTGACGTAGTCTGCTATGCAGACTCCATGAATCAGATGTGATACACACACTGCAGATGTGGGTCTACATTTGTAGACTACCATGAACGCACCCTAGATTCCACCTGTACCCTCATCTTACCCCCCCACCCCCAATTAACACACCCCTATTTTTGCTTCTTATACCACCATCACCATCATCATACACTGGTTTCAATGGAGCTGATATTCACACACACTCTCCATACTGACCCTGGCCTGTCCATTATACCTAAACAACCCTAGGCAAACTTTGAAAATTCTCAAATACTTTTCATTTTCCTCCAAAAAGGTATTAAAAAAAAATCTCTCCCACAACAACAATGCCCCCTTTTCTAGCATTCTATATCGAACCAAAGTAATCGACTGCCAGTCAAACAAATTTCAGAAGGAATATGGGGATTCTATTGTCCAAGTTTCTTGTAAGCTGGATGGCGGGTGAATTAAAGAAAAACATAACTTTTTGAGTTTTGGAGCTCCTCCGGCCATTGTTAGGGAGAAGCACAAAGGGGTTTGGTTCATGTGAATTTGTATAGGTCGGAAGTCGTATCCCAGCCTCGGAAGGGGATTGTGTGTATTTGCGGTTTAATGTTTGATCAACCTCAATGCTTTACAATATTGATATCATTTTAAATACTACCACTTTTCTTTAAATATAGCCTCTTTTGTCCATCTATTTATCATCATCTCACTGCTTGCTGCTGCTTCCCCTATATTTTGTTAACTTGCACAGAAAATGTACATTGTTTGATGTTATGTTCAATCTCTATGGTGCAATTTTAAAACCAAGTTTTTAAATTGTATTTTCATGAATAAGCCTGTAATGTAATATGTTTCTGTTCATATGTACAACTTCTGCAATTGTCTTTTGTCCTTTCATTATATAATGTTCACAACATATTTTGCTTTATATTAGCATTTCAGACATATTGTGCGAAAAAATTTCAGTGGAAATAAGTAAAGGAAATGTTATGAGTTAGGTCAGTTTTCAGACATATTTTGCAGATTTTACCTAATGCAAAATGTCAGTTAAAGTGCAACGGAAATGTAAAGGACCTAATGTAAGCACATGATTGGGCCGATACAATACTTGCAAATGTTGGCTCCATTTTCCATGAGTCATCAATGTATTGACAAATATTATCTTACCACTCTGATGTAGCCTATGCAATATGCAGAGAGTCACAAACATTGATGATTGTATTTGAGGAATACTCGATATTTACGTTAGATATTTGGACTAAATGTGTGATTTTGCAGAGCACATGGTGAGAAAATCGCAATGAATTTTACACTTCATTATTTTCCCTGCAGGGCCACCATAAGAGTAAGTGTACCCCTTATATGAAAGCTATCTAACTGCTTTCATTGATAATAGTCATCTTCTTCAAGTAATCTTCCTCTCTTCGGTCTGATCCTTGAATAACCATGGAAATGCACGGTCACTGCAAAACATCAATATCCCATTTAGGTCTCTTTGTAATGAATACCAGAAAACAACTCTCCCTCTCCTCAAATTAAGAAGAAAACATTGGATATCATTCTCATCACAATCTTGGTATTATCTTATGAGTAGTTTCGCAGCTAAGGAAACACAGTGTCGTAGAGATAGGTAGGGGAGATCGTTGAACTTGAGGCGTAGAGGTCGTGACCTTTGTAGATATGTCTGGTGTTGGGTGGCGGCCTGACTTATGGCCTCTCTGTTTGGATAAAACCAACGTTTGGGAGTTGAGAATTGCCGCAGGCAATGTGATTCTTCGCACTCGTTGCCGAGTCGAGGGGAAAAAGATCGTACCTGAGCGGTCTGGAGAAGACTCAGAGTTTTGATTGATGTTTTACTGATCAATAGCGTGTTTGTGTGTAATTTTCGAAGGCGAAATGAGCATTTTGAAATGCACATCGTGAACAGAGTTTGAAAACACATGATATCTGTATTATGTTTTACATTTGTGAGATAGAGAGTTGAACTACAAAGTAAAAATATGAAGAATCCTCATCTTTGAAAAATGGTGCATTCTGTGCATGTCTTTAACACAATTGTAAATTGAAACATTGTCTAAACAATTAATTTCATGCTCACCCCCCCTGGTAAATGTATTTTCAAAGTCTTATCAAAAAAAGATTTGAAAGGATCTCATTTTTTTGTCTTATCTTAATTCAAAAGTATCTATGGAAAGATGTCAATTCTTCAATGAAATCATTTTTAAAAATATCTAAATATTATGAAAATATATGATTTATAATATTTTCATATCAGAACACAATTCAAGAATTAAATTTTTTAATGACATATAAAAACAGCAATAGTGAGTATATTTAATTGAAACAAAACAAAGAAGCAAAATTAAGGTACTTAATACTTAAAAAGCAAGAACCCCTTAACTTAACAACTGAATGGATGCAATTTATTAGGTTACAAACAAAGAATTTGACAATGATCTTCTCACCAGTAAGATGATGATTATGTAATTAGAATTTGCTCTTTTAATTTTGGCTCTGTTTTCTTTTTTTAAAACATGAATTTAGCTTTGGTAAGTCCCCCAATACATCTATCACTATTTTAATAAATTACTAGATTGTGTTCGTGTCTGTGATGCATAACATTTCAAATGTGGAGGATATGAATGTAATATAGAATAGGATTTACATCCAATCCTGGATTTGATTTTAACTATAAAGATCCATATTCTAATCCGAAATGATTTTGATATAATTTTTAAAGTTTAAACAGTCAAATCTTGGAAAAGGTTCAAGAAGGTCTCAAATTGAACTGGTAATACCTGTAAACTGTACTGACCACTCAGAAACATTGTTATCGCAGAGGCCCTGTTACAACCGGTAATGTGGCAGCAATGCCTTTTGTTACATCAATGCATTATGTCAACATTGAAAAAAATGATTTGACTTTGCAATCCAAAAAATGTGACTGGGCTTACTGTTTGCGTTTTGTTAGGCTAACAACGTTTCTGTGTGGCTGGCAGTGGTTGTCTCTATATATAGGATGCTGATAAGTATCTTGCAATTTCATGACATTTCTGCATTTATTTGAGAGTGGATCTGGATCAAAAAGAGATTTGCAAGAAATTTAGAATGATTAATCTTTCTTAATCACGCTGAGACATGCCTATGAATTAAGTCAGAGTATTGGATCTCATTTGAGTCGGCTTGAATGTGCTGTTAATAAGTTGTGTGGAAGGATGATTGTAAGGTTTGTGCGATTTGAATTTGAATAGCTTTTTAGGTTAATTTGAAGTTTTGAACATTATATTTGTAGCTTGTTTATATACACGAGAATTGTTGAGTGTCTTTAGACAGAGTGTGTGCTCTATAAATGAACTCTTTTATCATTAGTAATATAATTGATTTGAATGTTCCCAAAGGACAATAGACTTTAGAATTGAAGCCTGTTTATATCATGTTAAATTATGACAATTACCCGACTGGAAAAAACTGTCCCACAGTGTGTGCCACAGTATGTTCACAGTGTGGAACACAGTGTGAAATCACCTTCACACTGTTAAATTTGAGCATTTCAACAGTGTGGATCACATATTCACATAGCCGACCATGTGAACACGATGTGAACAGTCACACTGTCGAGGTGTCCACAGTGTGAACATGTCTTCACACTGTTAAATTTGAGCATTTTAACAGTATGGATCACATATTCGACCCTGTGAAGACACTGAGCAGTCACACTGTCAAGGTGTCCACAGTGTGAAAATATCTCCACACTGTTGAATTTGACAGTGTGAATAATATTTTCACATACAGCCTGTAGTCTACTATGTGATCACACTGTGATCACACTGTGATCGTTCCTGCAACAAAGGAATTATTGTTTCTTCCCTTCCTTGGCAATATACCTATTCAGTGAGTATAATGACGATAAGGATGATAGGTATGTAGTATTTCTCTGTAAAAATATTCATTTTAATATTCATTTAATCATCAATGTAACAATAATGATATCCACACTTATCAAAACATTGATTACATTTAGTATGTATTGGCTCTCCACCTCATGTATAATACAGTGAGTAACAAGACGTCACTCTAACCAGTGTGAGATATCAACAACTTCAGCATATATAATCTGATACTGTTAAGGCACGGCAGTTGTCGTTAGAAGGTTGTCTATTTTTGGAAATAAGCAGAGAAGCAATATTAACATTTAAATTGATCAAGGTGTGCATAAAATGGGGCCCTCTAATACAGAAGGCCAATTACATCACTGTACCCGAATGCATATGCTGCACTTGAGAGTAATACACAATTCATAACACAATTGCTTCGTCAGACACCGTAATAGCTATTTCAATCAGTTCTACATGCACCACGACAAGACCTATCACTCAGAATGCTTTTTGTTATTCCATGACGAGAAATCATCTCTTTATGGACACCGTAGGGTGTGATAGCAAAACGAGACAACATAAAAACGGAGATCTGGGAATAAACCCGTGACATTCTGCGACTCTCTGGCCTAGAGGGGTACAAGGGAACGACTTAGCGAAACATCCTTGTAACGTGCGACGGTGTTTTGACTGTTTTAAAAGGTTGAATTAATTTCTACATTGCAAAGCCCAGTTATGTGTTTATGTATATGATTTAAAGCAAGTGGGTGTAGAACTATGCCTATATGATTGCATAGGGGTAAAATGGGCAATGAATGTAAACATTTTCTGAAGACTTGTTGGCAAGGCGATTATGCGGACAGTTGATAGAACTAATGATAATTGATGATCAATTAAAGGAATACAAGTATCAATTTTCTCAGTGAAGTGTTTCACTTTTTTTGTTAAATTGGTCAATATGATTTTATATTTAATCTACATTCTCAACTATGGCCCGTATTCTGAAGTCAGGTTTAACTTAAACCACTGTCTAAGTCTGTGCTAAAATTATGGGAAGCCAAAAGTGTCAAAATTTTTATAAAGTTGTATGTTTCTTATGCTTTACTGTGTTTCCTGATTCATCGATGGTGAAGACGAGATTCATCTATTTATACTTCCTAGATAATTATGATTTTGAGAGCCAAATGAGCTGAAATACGATATCTTTTCTGTTGGCGATTTATGTAACAATTGGCCATCCATACTTCAACCACAACTTTAAACCTGAATTTAAAGTGAAACCCGACTTCAGAATATGGGCCTATGTGTTTTGCAAAGCTTTAGCTGCTGTAGCGTCCATCATTTCACCCCCTTCTCCTCCCCTCCCAGATTCATTCTTTTCTTGATCATCTCTCTGAGCCAATTATCAGCCGTATAGATCCCATCTTAACTTCTGGATATTTCGACAATGAGTTTAGAAGAAAAATAAAGTTACAAGTATTATGGTAGAGTATTTCTTATTCCTTTAGAAATCATGTTCTGGTTATCCTCCATTTGGAGACCTGAAAATACATCAATTCTTACATAGCAGTTTTCTACCAAGTACCATGCAAACAACGGCTTAACTATGATAGAATTTCTCCAATCCCTTCAAAAATCATGGTGATTATTCATTATACCTTGAAGACCACAGCCCGTTGCATTAACGTTACCATTATGTTACACTCTTAAAAACAAGTCAGTCAAATTGACTAGACCAGTATTCAGCTGGGTGCAACTGATATGACAATCACTGATAATCACATTTCTGACGTATATTCTAGTCAGAAATAACTATGTTCTAGTAAAATATGACCAGAAAATAGTCAAATATGACTAGAATAACAGTTGCTCCCAGCTGACCCTATTAACTTAGTCATTTTTGACTGATTTGTTTTTAGAGTGTAACTTTGTCATCAAACGGTAATTAACTCATGGAATCCTTGATTTTGATTGGCTGATGAGCATCATTACCATGGTAATTACCATTCAATTGCAAAGTAACAATAACAGTACATTGTGTGTAATGGCACTGGCACTTGATATACATGTATAACAACTCTTTTCCAACCATTTCTGTATCCAATGAAGCAGAAACCTAGGAAAGATGGATATATAGCAATAATTGTTTCTCCAACCATTTCTGTAGCCAATTGAGCAGAAACATAGGTAAGATTGATTAGTTCCTCTTATTATTTCACCTTCCTTTCCGTCCCAGTCCCATGGCCTTGTTTTGGTGTAGGGTTTGGAAAGTGATCCGGGCTATTACATCATAAGAACAAACATAATCTGATAGCCATGGTGCAGCCTAATCAGTCGTTAATCAGTCAAGGAAAACAAGCAAGACGGATTAGACATGCCCCCAGCGATAGACAATCCAATTTAAAGTGGTTTGGTTTACAAGATGGTGGAGGGAGTTGGATATATATCAGCTCACAATGTGTCCTTAAACTAAGGTCAAAGGTCATTTAAGGTGAAAATGTGTATAGAGCTAATATCCAGTTGTTGGAGTGTTAATTCATTAATCAAACAATTGATCATTTAATGGCTACTGTGTTGGTGTATTAAGGTTTAATAGTGGATTTAATTGACTGCGATGGTAATTGGTATGATACATATAAGCATGCATGTATAGATTAGATGACACAGGAATTATGAGTGAGTGGTTGTTTAAAAATTAAACAACCACTTGTGAATCAAACCGGTAAAAACATTTAAAAAAAGGAAAGTTATTATTATCATTGTAGGCTGAAGTGTTCTCTTATTTCACATCAAACATATAGGGCTCTATCAATCATATATCACCACCATTCATGTATAAAAAGGCAGTTTTTAATTCGCCTCCAAATTCTTTCAAAGAAATGTGTCACCCAAAAAAGGGAATTGCTTTTGATTGCTATAATGATACAGACATATTCTGAGAGAAGGGTCATTCTTATGATAGGGGGAAAGAATTAATAACAGTAATAATAAACAAGAAGGAACCTATTTACTTGACCTTAGACTAAGGTCATCTACTGGTGAGTGGTATGTCATTTGCACTGTAGGGGTCATTTCAAGCTGTCGCGATTAGTCTTCATCAAAACACCGGAGAGCCATACATATGCCCTTACACTAATGTACAGACGGAAGAGGGGGGGGGGGGGGGAAGGCGGTGCTTAGCTCCCCAAAAATTCAATTCAATTCAATCCATTTATTCAACCATTGAAAAGGATAAAAACAGTACAATATACAGTATTAACAAAATATCGGAAAAACAAAAAACAAATAGGTGGTTCGGAGACCCCAGAGAAGCGATTCTTATAAAAGGGGTCACCAGGATACATTAATACATTACAAATAACAAAATTGAGAGTTAAAATCTTAGATTTAAATTAAGTGAAACACTCTTGATAGGAGGGGGAGAAGCACTAATGTAAGATTGTATGACTAACGAAAATAAAGTAAAAGAATGAAAGAAAGAAAAATGAAGAAGAGAAATGGTGACTGAGTGTAATACTCCCTAGGGAGTGGAGGATGTGCATACATTTGATGTAGGAATGATTGATGCAGTGTAATGACTGAGGTAATAATAAATCTGTGTTTAAAGAATACAATGTACAGGCTAGCTTTATTATGTACATTATAGATAATCAGATTATTATGATTATTATTAACTTTGACATCTTTTTTTGAAATTGTATTGTGTTCAGTGGATACTAAAAGGAAAGTTTATCATTTAGATTTACTGAAATAAGGAACAGAGTCCAAGAATGTTCCACAATATCACTATGGGCATATGCATTATAATGAATGCTCTCATAGATGTGCTGCTTAAGTATATAAATTTTGATTGTAAAATAATTTCTCAGACAATTTTAGTTACTTTCATTTTGAATATTATAGAAAATATGCCATCTGCGAGCATTTTAAAGTGATTGGTTAACATTGGTTTGACTTATAAAAATCTGAGCTAGACGGTCACACTTGTCACCTGTGTGTGTGATATGTTACAAAAATGAAGCCCAGAAAATATTGTGTTCGAAAATAATTATTTAGTGCTTCAAAAATTAAAATATAAAGTGACTGGAAACACCATCTTAATTTCATCCCATACACTTATGTGTACTATTTAGGTGTCTATAAGTCGCCTATTTACAAAATCGGGGTTTGCCTTATAGTTTCAGCTTTTCATTCTCAATAATGGTTGTTTTCAGGGTTTATTAGTTCTAATACATGCACTTGTACACATGTTTCATCTTGGTTTGAAATTTTTTTAAATCAGCTGCTCACAAAGTTGAACAATACCTTTAATTGCATTTTACCTTACAATAGCTTATACCCCTGAAATGACTATTTACAGAGATATTGAATTGCTGGAAATGAATTAAGAGCCTGTCTCTGTATTTTATCATTACATTAAACAAATTTACTCCCACTTCTTTATGAGGATCATCTTCTACATACCTAGTCTGTGCATTCAGACCTTTTGTTGTGTCTAGTTGACATAATATTTGATACGAATCAATGATGAATTGTAAGTCGCCTTTCTTGTGGTAACGTTGTGGCAAAGAGGATTAGTCTCAGGACTTTGAAACAGGTTGGAGGTTCAAATCCCAGCCATGGCATAATTCCCCTAAGCAAGTACTCAATCCACATATTGCTGCGCTCAACCCAGGTGAGGTAAAGGCATGGGTACCTGGTAATTTAGTACCTGGCAGGAATCCCTTGAAACGCTTGAGTAGCTCAATGAAAGCCATGGTAATTATGAGGTATTATTGTAGAACGCTTAGAAATTTCCTTTAAAGTGTTAAGTGCTCATAAGTAAGGATAGTTATACTTTATTTATCAATCCAGTCCTATATATATTGATATGTTTGTAATTTTATGATATTAATGTATTTATTCATTTATACAGCATGTTATTTTGTAAAGGTAATGAGGGATATATTACAATTGGAAAACAAAAATGAATAAATGATCATGCGCAAAGTTGTCTGAATTTAAAGACTAACAGCTACCTACTTTCGTAGACTGTGATATAAGCTTTCCTTCTTTTCATAATTACAAAATGGGCCTCCTTCTTTTTCATTAGCTTGTCTCTTCCATGGCATAATAATAACTAAATATTGTCTGCTTTGAGCGGTATAAGTTTATTGCTATCTATATTGCTAATGATAAATCTCTATGCATTTCTCTGTGTTGTATGATCTGTTCTTACGAAGAATGTCTGTATTTTGTATCATTTATGATATTATCGAATACCGGTAGCTAAAAAGGTGACTTTGAAAAAATGATAATAGTTTTTTTTTCAATTCTTATTAACCATTGGAAAAAAACATATTAATGCTATTTATATGTATTTTCATTATTGTGTCAGATTTATTTTTAATTTCATCTCTATTTTGATTGTATTGTATATTCACTTTGTAGATTGACTCCCGCGAATGTTAGACCTATATGATATCTCTATGCACTTACAAAGTTTGTTGATATTATTTATGTTGTTATTCTGGCTTAATTTCTGGTTAACATAGTGCTTATTGCATGCAAGTATCTCGCATCCGTTCCTTGTCTGATAATTACTGCTGCTATTGTAGAAACATGAAGAGTGCGCTGTTCACTCTCATAAAGAAACTTAACCGACCCCAAATATGGTTGAAATGGGGACCGACCAACTGTTGGTCAAAACATATCCCAATTAATTTTACATGCAATATTGTTTTAACTAATAATTGGTTCATGTTTGAACCAACTGATAGGTTTGTTAAAATGTTCCTTTAACTACTTTGTTTGTCATGTTCACATTGCCTGTTTACTGATTTATGCTATATTTTGACCATGATAAATTGCCAAATCGTCCATTGCCAACTCGTCTACTCATCACATGGTCTACCTTCATGTAGTCTAATGCGATTTCGTCCATCAACATTTTGTCTAACAACCATTTGATCCAATCACTTCATCTAATGGTACGAAATCCTTTATTCGTGATTGAAGACCTTTTTTTTTGCCCCCCCCCCCCGTGGAAAATCCTAGGTACGCCACTGATACTGAAATAGAGATGAAATATAAACAGCTAGTTTGTTTTTTATTGCTTTGTTTGTTTTAGTTTACACCATGCATAACAGAAAATAAATTGACAAACCTTAATGTTACATTGATAATGTAATATTATCAATGTTCTAGTTGAGATAGAAATGGCTACTTGTCTCTGCATATCGATAGTCTTGAATCTATCCACATTGACCCACAACAGAAGGGAGAGCGAGTGAACGCTGATACGGCCTGATGGTTTGGTAAACCATACCGCGCTTTGAAATCGACATCCTCGTTTGCGTCCGTAATGGAGGGAGTAATCATTCCCGTCAATATTTATCCACTTTCCTCCCCGACTTCTCCTCCCCTCCTGGCTCCACGCAGCTCCCTCCGCACAGATTCTCTTGGAAATATGATTTGAATTTTATTGAGAAATTATAGTGAGCTTTAATATCGAAGGCCCCGGTTTGGGGAGAAGTGTGTCAATGGATGCGTTAGCGAGGGCTTGGTTTGTGATGTGTTTGTGATTGCATGCTACTCCTCACAGGGACGCATAAGACTATATTCTCGGAATACTAATCGATATTCTCGCCCTGCTATCATTCAGCCAATCTATACATTCCTAATTGCCTCTTCACCGATCTGTACTGTATCTATTAAACATAAGTTGTGGTAATGAATAATGATCTAAAAGTGAGTTTGAAAAGAATGCAATAAAATGACCATCAAAGTATTTATATATCTGAATAGAAAAATATTAGCTACATGTAAATGATTCTACTCGCTGGTTCGAGAATATGGATTTCCTGATAAATTGACAAAACGAGCATGGCCTTTTTTTGCAGCCAGATGTCTGTTCTGTTTCAAAGCAATAATTACCGTGTTTACACATTGACTCGGCTCGCGTGTTGAATCCGCGAGCCGAGTTGAACACTGCGAAGAAGGGATCAGAGATCGCGTTTATACGTACATATAAAAAGGCGAGTTCAACACGGCTCGCGGATCTCGAACGGAAGAAGAATTATGACGTCGCAAATTAAACGCGGAAATTCACCGCCGAATCGAATCTTGTCCGTGCCAACAACAACAATGCCAAAAGTGAAAGCGCGCGCAGTGACCTAGGTCAAGAGAGTTCGACACGGCTTTCTGTTTACACACAAAAAAATTGCCGAGTCTGACTCGGCTCGCGGGTTGAAACCTACGATTTTGGCGGATCAAAAAAGCCGTGTTCGACACGGCTCGCGGATCACACTGATCGCGTTTACACAGCATAAAATTGCCGTGTTGAGCACGGCTCGCGTGTCGAACCCCTGAGCCGTGTCACTGTGTAAACACGGTAATAAGTACACTGTCCCATATGTGCTTATCTGTGTTGGCAATCTTCAGTGAGGTCGTTTTTCAGCTTAGATTTCATGATTTCAGAGTTAGATTTATGCAAAGAAAGGAGATGAAGATGTCCTGGTATGGTGATAATTTACCTGGGTTTTAAAGAATTTCTCATGAAATAATTAGTTTTGTTGCAGCTAGCTCTACATTTAAAGAAGCTTTTGACAATTGAGTGTAATAAACAGACAGAATACAATATTTTTAAAAGTAATAAATCAAATCATTTAGTTCCACAATAATATATTAAAAAAACATTGCAGATATATGTCACACAATTTAAAAGGAAAATGAGCCAAGTAAGGAATGCACACATAATACAAAGAAATGTACATTATTGTTGGGAGCCAAAAGAAGGCAAAATTAGTCTTAAAAATCAGGCACCAAACATACAATTGACAGGCGAGTGCAATCACTATCAAATGGACTGTATTTGCAAGTAAACAATGGACTGCATTTGTGAGTAAAGATTGTTTTTTTTTGTAATACAGAACCCACAATGGAACTAGTGAAAATTATGAGCTATATTGAATCATATTCAATCATTATAAGTTGTTATTAACCATTTACTCAACTTTTCAGTATAAGAAGCTACTATACCAATTTGGTATTTTCCCTGTGTTGCTTAAAGAGAAATGCCAGTAGTTGCAGTAAACACTGATTTCATGAGAAAGTCTGTAAAACCAGGTTTAATATTAATAATCAGAATATCATCGAGGATCTAGATTTGGTACAGTTATATAAACTGAACTTTGTGAAATCTCGAAATCTACGCTGAAAAACGTTCACGCTGAAGATCACCAACACGGATAGGCATACGTGGGACAGTGTATTATTATTGCTGGAATTAAGACCCGACGGAAGTGACCAAATCCGCGCTTATTTTGCTTAATTCTCAGCAATTACACAATTTCTCCCAGAATCCTTTGGCACATATTTTTTATTCATACAAACAGACGATTGGGTGGTCATTATATTAGATTCTGTAAAAAGTTATTTTGAGATCGTTACCAAAACTGGAATTTATCTTTAAATGCCTAGATGCATTCATTCACCATTGATAGAATTTAATAATTGCTGTAACCCCCACCCTATAACTCCCCAAAAGGGAAATAATGTAACATACAAGACAGCAAGAATATTAGAGTTCAGGGCATTCCATGGAAATTGTTTTTTCCATGTTGAAACAAATGAAATACAAAAATTATTATATGGTGTATTTAAATCATGTAAAGCTATATTTTATAACACTTTTACCTGTAATCACTTGTTGTGGAATCGAGAAGATGTGCAGTGTTCTTTGAGCACTGATAATGCATTTATACCCATTACGCTCTCAGAATTTTTAACCAAACTGAAAGTTGGTTAAGATATGAATGGACCAAATGTTGGATAAACATCTCAAATCATTGTGCATGCAATTTCATTTTAACCAACGCTTGGTAGTAGATTCATATTTGGATCGACGTAAAGGATGGTGAAAACAAATCTGAGAATTTTGATGTATTTGAAGGATACCCTTCGTTTATTCAAGAAAAATGAGAAATCATTGAGAAAATGTCTGACTGGCAAGACTACTCAAGATGGTAACTTAAAACTGTTTCAACTCTGCCACAAATTTGATTCTTTTATTCCTTCATTTGCCTGCCACTAAAGCACTACTGCCCCCGTTTCTTCCAGTCTTGAAAAGAAAAAAGGAGGAGGCCAGAATACAATACAAACACGAGTCCCCCACAAAACTCACGCCCGACGTGACTGTCCATTGCTTGCTGTCGCCCTCGCTTGTCGGCGGACCTAGCTAGTTTTCATTATTGTGTTCTCGAGTGGATTCCTCTAATATTGAAAACATGAACTTGAGACGATATCGTGTATGGGGTGCCAAACGATAGGAATCATAAAGGAATTAATTCTTTAGAATATATTGCATTTAGGCTCTTTATTTTCCACCCATATATATAACAGGGCCCATAGCTAGGGAAGAACTTATTGGGTGGGCAATTTAAGTGGTCCATCAAGCTTGTGGTGATTATTTCAAACATAAATGCTTGTAAGCAAGGTACCAGAGGACCAAATGCCCAAGTTCATATCCGAGGAACCTGATCAAGATGATAAATAAGGGCTGGCAATTTCTTGGGAAAATTTAGGTAGTTCCTGCCAAGTTGGAAAATACTGGGGAAGCACTAGTAGATGCTGGGAAAGGCTTTAGACGTACAGGGAGGTACAAGGACAGGCTTGAAAATGCTTGAGAAACACCTGGGCAATACCTGGAAATATTCAAGAAGAAACTTTCATAGCATTTCCTTGTATCTCCAGCTATTTCCCATCTCCCCAAACAATTATTGAGGTTGCACGTATTTTCATGTATTCACCACCATGCAGCATTACCCACCCAGGCCAACACTGGATAAATGTCTTAGCAAGTGGGAATTAAACTAGAGTCACCATAATTCAAAATTCCTGCTTTTATTCACAAAATCTATACCCCACAACCACGCCCCATTACTGACCCCACCCCAAGCTATGTACTGACCCCACCCCGAGCCATATATTTCTAACCCTCATCCGTTCCCCAGTGAGTGCAGCCAACATTTTTTTCTCAACCTGTCATAATAAATCCTCTGTTGACTTCATTTATGTGCTTAGTTCCACAATAATATAGATTTTTCTCTATTGTGTTTCCCCATAATAACTAATCAATAACTGTTAACCAAAGGTCATAAATGAAATAATAGCCTCTTGGTCATCAATAAGAGTCATACTAGAAACACCTCTTTCATGAAACGTCCATGATAAATAGCTTAAAACACTTTTTAGGATTTAATCTTCAATGGTCTGGGAAAAACAGAAACGATTTCTTGTTAATCTCATAAATTGCCGTCTTTCAGTAATGATGTGTCAGAATAGATGAGGGTCATTTGAATTCTGCATTGTATTTTTCAAGTTTTTATTTTCCAAATCTTTTGGAGAAAAATCTTGTTTTCCTGCTCTGGAGCAAAGGTCTTGACCTGATATAATCCTTTATTGTGTGCTTATTTTCAAAGTTTTGTGCATTTGGCTGCCATGTACTGATGTCTTAAAGGTATAGAACAGCAGGATAAGCTAAAAGAAATCGGCAAGAAACTGTTTCACATTGTCCAACTTCCAAACTAACATATATTTGAGAGATCAATTGGTACATCATCAAAGTTTATCTTATTTTCTCTTACACTTTAAATTCCAATGATTTAAAATAAATCCAGATTGGCTGTGAATAGTGACCAGCCGAATATCAGATTTGTTGATTTAAATGTAAATCTAAAAGATTTGATTTGAAATTTTTTGAGATTTAAAAGTTACTCCTTAAGATTTAAAGTAAATTTAGAATTTGGCTTGTCACTATTCACAGTCGATTGATCTGGATTTATTTTTAATCCCTGGAATTTAGAATGTAAATCCCCTAACAAATTTTATATTATATGAATGTGTGTGCCCTAGAATGATAATGTGAAGATTAATAACTAAATATTTGTTTTTTGATAAATTAACAGATTTTACATCAAAATGACATAACTGCATACTTTTATCTTGTTAATTTTTAAAACCCTTCTCAAGCAGGAAATGAGCTGAAATTATCAGGATATAATATTTGACTACAGTTTCCTTATTTCCAAAATGCTAAATTTGTAATTTAAGTTCTGAAACAGAGTTTGATTTTCATCAAAATAACAATAGAGGGCGCCAGATGCCAAATTTGAATTTAAATGGCTGAATAATGCCAAATATGGACTCTAAAAACTGAATAGCAGTCACTGACCTCTACACTTTTGTAATATTGGAATACAAGAGAATAATACTGACCCTTGACCAAAGTTTTAGCTAAATTTATAGAAAAAAAATCTCTCTTTGAACAACCTGTTGAAAGTTTATTACCAATAATAATATCTCTTCCTTACATCTGTAAACATAGATGACATTCCCATAGAGTGAATGTTCACATAATACCACTTACCTCTAGATGGGTGGAAGTGGTATGTAAATCACAGATTAAAGGTATTGTGTAACTTGTAATCTTCTTCTATTCATCTGTCAGTGTATGCCTATATTGTTTATCAAACATTTGTTAAAACAATAAATATAATGTCCATACGTTTTTATCTACAAAGTTGTTTTTTAAATAGGTGCACAAAATAGCATCAAACTTCTTAAAATGGAGCAATTTGTAGGCCTATACTGAATAATTTGTAGGCCTGTTTGGATAAGTTTATGCTTTTATAATAACCATGATGATCAGGTATTAATTCGTAACAATCTACATTTCGATTATGTCTACAAAATGGCAAACGTTACATACAGTCACATTACACACTCTCAAATATTTTTTTAACCAACCTGTAAGTTGGTATTAAATATAAACCTACCAACTGTCGGTTAAAACAAATTAGGTGCAAAATGAATTGGTTTTTTTTTAACCAACAGTTGGAAGGTTCATAATTTAACCAACTTTTGTTGTGTTCATCAATTTTTGGTACAATGATGAGAATCCTCGCATCTTAGTATTGGAGTATGGGATTTTTTTTATTGTTGAGTGAAGGAGTAGGTACTACCTTTAATCAGCAGCCGTTACCTTTTTCTGATCATAAATCACATTTTACGACCATCCAATCACAACACTCAAGGGCCACTGAAGTCAACTCATCTAAACAGGCGTTGAAAGACATAGCTGACGAGTGATGTCATTACTATCCAGGCTTCTCATTGGTCCAATGAGGTGTCAGGAGGCTGAAGCTTCTCCCCAACTTCTTGAAGATATTCCACTGTTTTTGTGTTTACTGAAAATTTGTTTTTGCAAAAAAGGGTATTTGAAGGGGTGAGATGGGCGGGAGGTTTTGATGGTAAATATTTTGGAAGGATAAAACAAGTTTTGTGGGGCTGGGGTTGTATTTTATGTTGGGGTTGTATATGATTTAGATGATTGATATGAGAACGAGGGGAGGAACGTGAGAGACATAGCAAGGGACCAAGAAGAAAGAGAGAAGAGGAGAGGAAGAGAAGAGAGGAGAAGAGGAGAGAAGAAAGAAAAGGAGAAGAGAAGGGGGTAGAGAAACAGGCATAGAGAGAAATGAAGAGTGGAAGGCAAAGAGAGGGAAAGAAAGAGGAAGAGATAGATGGAAAGAAAGGAAGAGATAGATGGAAAGAGGAGAGGAAGAGAAGAGAGAAGAGGAGAGAAGAAAGAAAAGGAAAATGAGGAAAAGAAAAGGAGAAGAGAAGGGGGTAGAGAAACAGGCATATAGATAAATGAAGAGTGGGAGGCAAAGAGAGGGAAAGAAAGAGGAAGAGATAGATGGAAAGAAAGAAAGAGATAGATGGAAAGAGGAGAGGAAGTGAAGAGAGGAGGAGAAGAGGAGAGAAGAAAGAAAAGGAACATGAGGAAAAGAAAAGGAGAAGAGAAAGGGGTAGAGAAACAGGCATATAGAGAAATGAAGAGTGGGAGGCAAAGAGATGGAAAGAGAAGAGGAAGAGATAGATGGAAAGAAAGAGATAGATGGAAAGAGGAGAGGAAGTGAAGAGAGAAGAGGAGAGAAGAAAGAAAAGGAAAATGAGGAAAAGAAAAGGAGAAGAGAAGGGGGTAGAGAAACAGGCATATAGATAAATGAAGAGTGGGAGACAAAGAGAGGGAAAGAAAGAGGAAGAGATAGATGGAAAGAGAAGAGGAAGAGAAGAGAGGAGAAGAGGAGAGAAGAAAGAAAAGGAACATGAGGAAAAGAAAAGGAGAAGAGAAAGGGGTAGAGAAACAGGCATATAGAGAAATGAAGAGTGGGAGGCAAAGAGATGGAAAGAGGAGAGGAAGAGATAGATGGAAAGAAAGAAAGGGGAGAGATCTTGAGAACTTTAGAATCAAAAGTGTTCTAAAAAAATTTAGAATTGAATAAAAAAGTTCCTAGCATATTCCTTCGAATTGAGTATATCCTGAATATTATCCCTATACTTTGATTTTTCAGTTTCATTTCATTTTTTATTGTATTTCACATACTCTATCAGCATACAATATATTTTTTTCATAAACACTTTTATGATGTAAATATTTTCACTTATGATGAACTTTTATTGGAATATGACATGTGGGGGAGCATCAAAGTACACAAAACTATCAAATAAAGTATATTTATATAGAAATAATTCATTTTCACTAATCTATCGGTTCTTTTCTTATTCTCTTCCCACATGCTCCATGGATTCTCTGTTATTTGATTTACAACTTCAGGTAAGATGCTGATACCAGTTATAAAATTTTCATATTTACTTCAATAACTCCATACATCTACTTGATTTGCTAGTTCAGCCCTCTGGACTGCCATACCCGAATAGAACTCCCAAGGATTTAAAAAGCGCGAGCGCGCCCTCTCCCGTTAAGGCTTACTACCCATGATCACCGCGCAATTAGCGTCCATCTTCCTCTTTTGCTTTCGGCAAGCCACCTGTCAAGACGTGCTCAGATAAGTCTCCTAAGAGCTCTAATCTTTTTGAGCTTTGGTATATTATTTTCGCTTATCTGTGGTGCATTCTCCCTTTTAATTTCAATCTTTCCATTTGTGTGTAAGATTGTGTTCAGAATTTACACTTGGCGTGACTTTTTAGACGTGTTTTTGGTGACACTTAAATTGTTTTTCTTACGTTTGAGTTCTCGTCGCGCCGCATCGCTAGCGCGTTCGCGAGGCACCGGGCTTGGCCTGCCTACGTGGCAGCAAGCCTTCACCACCTGTCATGGTTATTGTTCTTCACGTTCAAAGCGTGGTGGCTTTTGGTGCCGTTTTTTAATTGAATTCTAGACAGCCTCTACACTTTGTTGTCGAGGGTGTTATTGTTATTTCTTTTTGCAGGTTGGGATCTTCAACTCTGTTCCTTCCTTGCTTTCTGGAATTGATTTATTAAGATTTTCGATTGATTATTGATTGATTAATTCTTCAATTCTCTTTCCTTTCTGTTCTGAATAAATTTCTTAATTGATATTTTATTCACAGGCGGATCTTAAAGCTCAATTCCTTTTTCCTTTTGTTCTGAATAAATTTCTTGATTGATATTTTATTCACAGGCGGATCTTAAAGCTCAATTCCTTTTCCTTCTGTTCTGAATAAATTTCTTGATTGATATTTTATTCACAGGCGCATCCTAAAGCTCAATTCCTTTTCCTTTCTGTTCTGAATAAAATTCTTGATTAATATTTTATTCACAGACGCTTCGGGGATTGTTTAATTCGACTTACGCAATTATACCTGATGATTGTTTGGTTATTCAATCCCCCTAAAAAAAAAAAAAAAAAAAAAAAAAATTTTGTTCTTTACAGGTGGGGTCTCCTTCCTGTTAGAAATTTTTTTGACCTGTCCCGGAATTGTTTTCTTCGTTCAATTCCCTCTTCCCTCCTAGTCTTATATATTTTTTTATTTCGACAGGCGGGCTCTACGATTCCCTTTGAGGATTTACTGTGTCGTTCTTCCTCTTGGAATCGTTACTAGAGACGTTCCTCCTTCCTCCTGTTCTGAATTTCTTTACCTTTCCACAGGAGGTTACTTTTTTTTCCTCTTGGAAATTATCGTAAAATTTCTCTTATCTGGAATTATTTGTCTCTCAATCCCTTTTCTTCCTGCTCTGAAATGCTTGTTTTTGTGTTTCTTCGCAGGTGGAAACTTCGTTCTCTTCTGAACTTGCATTCATTTTTGAATTTTTTACCACAGCTCTCTATCAGAATTCTGCAGATTTCTGCCCTCACGCATTTGAGACAGATATCGAATTCTGGGCGCTTTCTCCCACGCGGAGGCTTCCCCTACAGAAATTTCCAAGCTTGCGGGAAGCGTGCGACTAGCTTGCGCAAGCTTGCGGCATGCTAGTAACTAGCATGCGGTTAGCTTAATAAGCGTGTGATATGCGTGCAGAGTAATAGTTAAGCGATCTTTTAGCGAGCAGGGACTGTTCGCTAGCATGCACTCGCTTATTAAGCGAGTGCCCTGCTAGTCGCATGCTAGTTACTAGCAAGCGGCACGCTTAAATTTCGGTAGGGGTTCTGAGATATCTCGCCTTCTCAGATTGGTCGATTGATCACTTACTGAGCCTTAAAAGCTTCAGTTTTCCGATCACGATTCTTGTTGAAATTTTCAACAAATTTCAATTCTTACGCTCTAGTCAGCAGGTGATGTTGTTCTCCTGACACTAGGCCGAGGGCCCATGATACTTAGTATTCCTGAGTATACAGGGCATTCCTCTCGAGGACATTTTTGAGGGCCGCCTTTTGGCGCTCAACTAACTCCTTCACTTCTTTCTACTTGAAGGACATTCCGTCCAGCGAGGCGAGATTTGCTGCTTCGGCGCTTAAAGCAGCTGCGGCTTTTTCCCCCTCTCCCTAAATTTCGTTGTTTTTGTTTTTTCTTTTAAATTTTCTTAGGCTTACAATTGAAAACATGCCTCCCTACGGTTTGAGTCCGTGCTGGTCTAGCAAATCAAGTAGATGTATGGAGTTATTGAAGTAAATTATGAAAATACTTACCTGATTTTCTTATTTACGAGATAACTCATACATCTACTTGATACCCTCCCACCGACCCTCCGCCTTGCGTAGCAACATGTTTCAACGTATGGGCTTGCGAAAGGTGAGGAAGATGGACGCTAATTGCGCGGTGATCATGGGTAGTAAGCCTTAACGGGAGAGGGCGCGCTCGCGCTTTTTAAATCCTTGGGAGTTCTATTCGGGTATGGCAGTCCAGAGGGCTGAACTAGCAAATCAAGTAGATGTATGAGTTATCTCGTAAATAAGAAAATCAGGTAAGTATTTTCATAATTTGTGTAAATAAATGAATGAATGGAAGAGATAAATTAAATCTTTTACTCCTTTGCATGTTAAAAATGCATTTTTTCACATTCAACAACCATGACAATACAATTTTTCCCTTACCTGTTTGTAATGGAAGTTAACAATTGACTATTACAGTTCCTTGGTAATATCTATTTAATATTTAGCAGTTTTATTGGTCCAATTAACAATTCTTGATTCATAGAAATTATCATAAAACAATGGTTATTATATCCCCTGAAATAAATTCAGAATGCAAAGAATTAAAACATTGTTCTCAAATAAAAATAAGACATTTATTGACCCATGGCTCACCCCCCAAAAATATTCAAAAATGAAAAAATGTAGAAGCATATTTGTTAATTTCGGAGAGAGTCAGCGACATAAATAAAGAATGGATTACGGTTTTCTTGCAGCTCCTGTCATCAACGTCCATTTCTAGAAAGTGTTAGAAACTCTAGATGCTCTCTAAAAATATACAAACATGGAATCATTCCTTCCCAAATATTTTGAATGCTTGCTCACACTTTGAGTGCGAGTGTCAATGACAAGCTAATCCCCCCAAACTTGTTCATATTTTGTGGGTTTAGTTTTCATATGTGATGCAAAGACATACCATAAACACTGGAACAATGTGAAGTCTTTTGCAGTAGCACTGGATTGACCCCTTTTAACACCAGCAAAGACAAAGGGGAAGACTGGACACATTTTGTGAAACGCTGAAGTTTGTAGATAGGGAAGGGCGCCCATCAGTCTATCAGTCATTCCTGCATAGATTGTATGCACATCATCCACTCCCTGGGGAGCATTCCAGTCAGGAGCCATATGAGGCACACACAATACTGGTCAAGCTACAGTGACCGTACATGCTAGTGGTTACCAATCACCTGGGTGGAGAGTGGCAAAGCGTGTATTGATGCCTTGTCAAAGGACGCTAATTCATGGTGAAGTCCGAACGCACGACCTTCCTATTACACCAAAAATAATAATCTGTTGGACTTGTATATAGCGCCAAATTCACTATGTAAAGTGCTCAAGGCGCTATTAAAGAATTATGAAACAATTATGGAGAATTGGAAAGCAATGTTTTTTAGGTGATTTTTTTTTTAGATTCAGAAGTTAGATCCTTTTTAATGACTCCAGGAAGACCTTTCAAGAACTTAAATGTTGAGTGGACACATTATCTCCACCCTCCTTAGGTTTGAAAAACTTTGGGGGTAATGCGAGAGCCAGAATTGCCACACCTCTTCCACTCTCTATCTAGTGCATCATTACTGATAATTAAATACTTTAATATATAATAGGGGATTGGGATGGGATGGTCAGGTCACCTAAAGCAGTTAGACCCTGGCGTCCAGTGAAGGGCATCTGTCTACTGCATTACCAGGCAGATGTCATCAAGAACCATTGTCAGAAACTCAACACGTTTCGCCTCATCTCCTTCAGGGTGCGAGTTACATCCTTTAGCATGCCAGAAAAGGCCCCAGAGAGAGAGGTAGAGTTGGTGAGTGGACGACTGATGGGAGGGAGGGGTTAGCAATGGGGAGCTTGATCGAGTGATAGACCCGTTCTCTTCTTCCTTTGTTTCCTTTAAACCAATTTGCAAAACCAGAGGGATCGTTGCGCTTGTGCTGTCATGGCTATCTCCTGACCAGGGGGCTGTTTCATAAAGTTGTTCGTAAGTTAAGAGGGACTTTAAGAAGACTGGTGATCCTTATGCACTAAACCATCGCCATTGAATATACCATTTACCATAAGAATGGATCACCAGTCGTTCTTAAAGTCGCTCTTAACTTACGATCAGCTTTATGAAACACCCACCTAGGCTACGTAACACAAAGATTAGCAATCAATCGCTAAATGGACTGACCAATCAAGGACAATGTTACATGCGCATTTGGCGCAAAATACTGACCAGGAACCAATCAGAAGTGTTCTTTCATATTTGCTATTCATCACAAACCTTTGTGTTACGGATCCCAGGTTTCCAGAACCTCTTCATGTGAGACCCCAATCACAGTATATTATCTTGAATTGGGCCCTGTCTTACAAAGAGTTATGATTGATCCAATTAATCGTAACTCTATGGAAATTCATCCATGTCATAATTTTTTCTACAGGAAATTTACAAAATGTCCTTTGTAAACAAAGGAGAACACACTGAATTGTCAAGACATCAATGAATTTATGGATGTACATTCATATCTAGAAAAACTTTTGAGCAAACATGCATTTTATATGTTGACTTTGCTGGCTTTCCATAGTTGTGAATGATCGGATCAAATACGCGGCCCTGGTTTCCCTTAAACCACTTCACAAAGCCAGTTTGACCTCATTCTCATCTACTTCCTTAAACTAGTTAAGTGCATGGAAACCAGTTTAGGGGAAACTAGTTTAATGTGTTATAGGGATGCTTGAAGTGGTCTTGGAAGTATTCTTAAGTGGTCCTTCAAACCAGTTTGGAAAACCACCTTGTGATGTGGTTTTCAAGACCACTTTGCCTTGTTCAACTGGTTTAAGCGTAGGCGAGGACACAGCCATCCTTCAGGAAGCGATCTTTGCACAGAAGTATGAGAGTGTGCACATGTTGGGCGCAGTACTGTGTGTGGAATGCCTCTTAGAGCATTCCCATGGCAACAAGACCACTGTACATGAAGTTGTTCTGGAAACTAGTTCAGGAGATGGGGATAAGGACGCTAGCAAAGGGACACCAGTTCAAGAGAGTATAGTAAGAATGGTTTAGAGACAGCAACTGCTGTCAGTTTGAACACCCTAGGGTTCTGTAACCAGAGGTTAGTGATTAATCGTACACTCAATTTTTCATGATTGATTGTACATTGTAGTCAATGGAATCAATCATAGAAAGATGTTCTACGATCAATGCTAAGCTTTGTGTTACGGGGCCCCAGGTTTTGACAACAAATGAAACTTGTCCTTTTGTGAGACCCACTTTCAAAACACATCCTTGGACCACGTTCTTGTGAATGGGTTGCACAGCAAATTGGGAAGAGGTTGGATGTAAACTCTGAAACAAATGGGAGGAAGGAAGACAAAATAAAGATGTGAAATAAAAATGAAAGAATGAGAAGGGAGGGGGGGGGGGGTTATGGGAGGGAAAGATTAGGTTGTGGTTTCGGTTTGAAGATTGTTACAAATGATTTGCACTTTGAGACAGTATGACCTGGTATTTTGTCCTATAAATCACACCCATCTCATACTAGATCCTAAACACCTGGGGTAGAAGCGGTGAGGAGGTTTCACTGTCTACAGGCACGTTCAAACCAATGTCATCACCAGAATTACTGTGAATTTACGAGAAAATCTTCCAGGCCTCAGCAGTCAAAAAGCAAAAAAAATCTTTAAAAATTTTCACCAGCTAGCTTACACAACCTGCTGCCCAGGTCTGCTACAGTAGATAACATGGAAATGAATAGGAATTTTATCTGAGGCTCTTTTTTTTATACATTTTCCAGGGCTCTTGTTAGCATTTTGAGGGATGAAATTGCTCCAAGCCCCCATCTATTTTTCTCCCTGAGCCTGAATATACCCTCCTATTAGTAGCCTCATTCGTATCCACCCGAAAGGAATCCTTTGGAGTAAGTTCTCAAAGTTAGGCGCATGCACAATGGAGGGAGGGGGTGTTTGTATGGACCCTTATGTGTGGAATGAATGGGTCTTCTAGAGGCTGTTCTCACTACGTTCCTAAAACTAGTTTACTGGAAACTAGTTTAGTGGAAACTAGTTTAACGCGTAGTGAGAACGGTCAAAGCGGTCTTGGAAGCGATCTTCCAAACCAGTTTGGAAAACCACCTCGCGATGTAGTTTTCAAGATCGCTTTGCCTCGTTAAACTGGTTTTAGCGTAAGTGAGGACACAACCGTTCTTCGGGAAGCGATCTTCGCACATTTTGAGCGCGCTACTCCACACGACAGGTGTAGAATGCCTATGGTGCGGTTTCAAATTTCGCGCGAAACGTGTCACCCCACTGAGAGCGTCTCCATAACAACAACAGCGCTTTACGTGAAGTGATTTTGAAAACCACTTTCGTGTGATCAAGTGAGAACGCTAGCAAAGCGATCTTCCAAAGTGGTTTCCTGAATCGGTTTCCAGTAAACTAGTTTTAGAAAGCGTAATGAGAACGGCCTCCAAGAAGAAGAGATGAATATATGAAGTCCAAGGTTAACTGTGTATAACATGGTATCCAGATGTCACATACCACAAAATCAATGACCTTTGACCTGTGTTTTATTCGCTTTCTTTCGGGGTTTTCTCCATCTGTCTCTTCTATCTGTCATTTCTGCTGTTCTACTCTTGTAATCTCTATACTTCCTAAGACTGAGATACAAGAGTTTCTTTGACACCCTTTTTACAGATTGCTTGGAAGTTGCAACAGATTACACAGTGGGTGACACCACATTTGCTCCTGCGACCATTGCTCCGGGCTTAATTTCATCTAAGATCTAGGGTTAGGGTTGCAATAGGGTTTACTGTTAGGTTTAGGATAGGGTATAGTGTTAAACCCAGGGTTGAAGTTGGCCATTCGATTAGTGTGTGGAATTTAGAGTAGAGCAATTGTCGCCGGAGCGAATGTCACAGGACCACACAGTGCCCATCTCATGCTTTAGGAAACCCCAGATTTCAAACCTTGTTTTCTTCTACACTGCAAAAACTGTGGTGTTAACCGGTGTACATAGAGGACCACACCAGTTATTTTACACTGGTGTTAAATTGGTGGTGTTAATTTTACACCTGTAGGTGTTATTACAACACCTTTTGTTGTTACATTTACACTCTTTAGTGTTATATTTAATCTCTAGGGTGTAATTTTAACACCTCAGGGTGTGGTCCTCTATTTACACCAATTGGTGTCAGTTTTAACACCGCAGTTTTTACAGTGTACTAATCATTCTCACTGAATGTTTCTGTCATTCAACCAAGTTCTTGTGCGGGCTATTGTTGATCAATTCTGACAAGTTAAACAGCATATCAAAGCTAAGCATGCACTTTATATAAAGCTCATTTAATATCTCAAAATTCATTTTGGGCTGGGTCACAAAAATACTTCAGATCTGTTGCATCCATATTCACGAAGCAACTCACTGCTTTCATCTACATCTTAGACATCCTACTTTCTTTGATAAGCATCCTCTGTGGCTGCAAGGTAATCATGTTTGTTGGAAAAAGTTTCTGTCATTATTAAAGTTTTCTTTTGAAGAGATTCATTACGAATTGAGAGGTTAAAAGTCCTCTTAATCATTTCGTTGTCTGATCCCTTATCTTTCATGACGTATATGTGGGGATGTCTTCCGTTTGGTTTTGATCGTTGATTATCTTTCATCCAGCGGCCTTATGGATGATGCTTTTAAAGCCATCATCCTGTATAACTGTCAGAGTGCTTTCTAAATATGATTTTAATGGGACGGCCCATGTCTGGGGCATCAAGATTCATGAGGAGTAAATCATCGATGCCGTCGTCAACAAAGTGGCACCAAAGTCTTTTTCTATTAGCCTTTCAGATATCAGTCTCTATGGTGTAACAGATAACAAATATTTCGCATGTGTGTTTTTCCCCGCTAACAATCATCCCCCAATCTAAAACAAGAAGATTATTTTTCATTTTCTCTCATTCTGTCCTTGATCACAGTCAAAGGGCTTCCAGTAATTTTTTTAAAATCGCAATATATTTGTCAAATTGTCTTTTATTTTCTTTGTTTATAATTTTCTTAAACTTTAGGCACCTAGTCTCACTTAAATTTATTTCCTAGATCTCAGTGACCAATAAGTTGTTTGTATCCGGCAGTACAGAGCATGCAATTACTAAATTGTTGTGATATTTATATTCATATTTTTGTGTAATACATTCATAATTTTTTAATCAGACAGAGGAATGTTCAGTATTTGAATCTGACACTTGGGTAGTTATTATATTGATACTGTACTGAATTTTAGAGTGTTATGCATTGAAACTGTCTGGAATTTCCCTGTAGCTTCTCCGAGACATTACAGAGGGCACACGCTCTTTTTGTGTCTACCACTGATAAGGCCAACTAATTCTAGTCACTATCTATGCTGCAAATAGACGTGGCCTCTCTCTTTCTTTAATCTTTACGCCCATTCCATGCTCCTGCATTCACATTCGCTCTAAAAATTTGCATGCCTAGACACTTATGCATGCATTGCTGTAGCTTTTCCCTGGAACGACCTTCAGTATTCGTCTTTGTGGCACAAGTTTAGAGAGGAGCGTTGCTTAAGGATCTGCCTACACGATGGCACGTCGTAAGTTGAAATGCTGTGTGGCGGGGGGGGGGGGGGAGGTTTTCTTGTTTCTTTTTCACTCCTCTATCCTTTTTTCCCCTCTCCATCTTCCGTGGTAGGAACACATTTTGCCCCCTCCAAACTCCAGCGCAAATATTTGCACGCGTCTGCTCTGTAAACATACTCTGTGTTTGTGGGATGTGATTGTTGGTCGATTTTCCGTGCCGTATTGACTGCGGGAATAGCGGAAGGACGGTCGGAAAGAGTATCTCGGTGCTTGTAGCGAGAGCGAGCGGGGGAACGAGAGACGGGGGAGAGGAAGGAAAGGAACGTGACGGAGCCGTGTAACGTGCCAATGATGATGAAATGAACGGCGTGATGGGAATTAAGGCAACGAGCCAAGGCATTCATGTTACTTAGTCGTCTTAACCCTCTCAATCCTAGTTCATCTTACCATTGAAACGTCACATTCCAAGCCAGCATGTTACACTAGACTGATGTGAGCTCACAATGTGAAATACATAAACACTTAAGTTGGTAAATAAGTACTCATTTTCCATTGTCAATAAACTTGACATTTTAATGTAAAACGGGAAATTGACTCCAGTATCAGGTCTACGGAATAGCCAACCATCCCAATCAACAATGCAAGCATAGTATGTACAGATCCTCTGCATCTGTCATATTTTATTTTGTAGTATGAGGAATATTACATTAGATTACTTATCTACCTTAAAAAAAGCCTACATATGCTGATTTGGCATTGTTTTCCATAGGAGGGTTCAGAGTTTCAATATTCAAATAGTATATTCGAGCAAGAAAGATGTTGAAATGCGGTTCATTGATCTGATAGTGCGATTGATACAAGGCTAATGATAAAAAAACATGAATCAAACAACATAATATATGTAGATGCAAGGAAATAAAATTACTCATTATTTTCAATTTTAAATCCCCTCTCCAAATCTTATAAAATATAGAAATAGGGGACCTAAAGAAATAAGTAAATGGATGAATGAAAATTAACATGAGAATAAAAACCAACCAAGTATATGAACTCAATGACGTCGATGCACAGTTCTATAGACTGTAAAATGCATTTTGTAAATGCATTAAAAATAGTGTATTGCACCTTTTTCTCCTGAACATTCACATTTTGAGGTGATGTATGGTTTAGATTCTTGCAATACAGTTGAATACATCATGCTGTTTGTTCATGAGTGGATGAGCTCTACGAAACAATGAAGCGTTCATGCTCATATCCCATCTTATTGTCAGATGAAGCCCTTTTTTTTCTCCCCCTGACAGCGTTCTCTACCTTCAGGGTGCGAAGCGTTGACCCCCATGATGCGGTCCCTTACATCTCAATATCGACAAGCGCCCCCAGTGTTGATATAAGATACAACAATGGGAGGAGAGGAGGTACTGGGGAAATGTTTGTTTGAGATTGATAGTGGGTGTAATGCGAGGTTGAAATAAAACAGGGTTGACGCGAAAAAAGGAAGGTGATATTTCTGTTGCCATGGAAACTGGTTTGAAATTTAGTCAAAATTTGGTAAGAAAAGGAAGATGATTTTTCTGTTTCCATGGAAACTGGTTTGAAATTTAGTAAAAATTTTGTACAAAAAAGATGATATTTGTTTCCATGGAAACTGGTTTGATATTCAGTCAAAGTTTGGTAACAAAAGTGCCCACTGTAGACAGGTGACCTTTATTGGCAAGTTCTGTTACAAACTGTACATTCCTTTTAAAATGGGAGACATTCTTGGTGGCGACTAAGAACAAGTTTCCACATCGGTCAGGTGGCCGGTAAGACAGGTTTAACTGTACATTATTTCCAACCAATTTTAATAATAAAGAACAATTCACATTCCATTATCTTGGGCAGAACATGTTGTATATTCAATCATTTCACTGTTCATGTCATATTTTATTCAAACATGTATATCCCGAAGGCTGGATTATAAATGGGTGATATATCACGTTATAATGCTGCCACATAGACCTGCCAACTCTAATCAAACAATCAATTTGTTTACAAAACCATAGATTATACAAATTCCATGTTATTTCCATCTCCGATGGATGTATAGGGCTAGATTCAATTATTTCATTAGCTCCCCTGCCCCCACCCTTTGCTCAATACTCCTCCTCCTCCAAATCTAAAGCAAACTAATAAACAGAATGAGACAGCTCGACAATCAACATCGCCCATCACCTTCCCACTGAAGGAGGTTTGGCCGTTTTGGCGCCCGGGGCAGGAGGGATGATTGGAAGCTTTATCTGCCTTCTTATTGTTAAGATTGCGAGGTGGATAACTAGTCACTCGGGGCTGATTTGTAAGAACGAGAAGGAGACGGAGAAGAAGGAGGAGGAGGAAGAAGGCTCATCTCGTGGCATGCTGGGATAGGTATGCACCCCTCGAGCTATCTTTCTCGTCTCTCGTGGCACCTAGTCATTTTAAAGCCACCATACATACAAATGCATTTGATTTTGTTGTTTGAGGCCACCTTGCAATCAAATTCATTATATTTTCTTATTGTAAAGCCACTGCACAATGTAACAAATGCAAATAAAAACATTTTGAAACATGTATTGACAGATAGAAATAACTATAGTATTTGTGGATTAAATAGAATGGGTGAATTAGGTTTTTTGTCTTTATTTTATATGCCATTGCTAGAGTATGTCATACTTTATTATATTCAGGGGTTTGAGAATTCAGGTCTTTATTTGATTTCAGTCTTTTTTTCTTTTCCATTTTAGATTATTCTAGCTTTACTCTACAAAAGTATGGGAGCCCTTACAATTGAAGTTTTTTCAACATTAGTCTATTAAAGACTACAAACTGAATTTTTTGTACAGCATTATCATACCTAAATTGTGCAATAAATTCCAGAGCGTGTCATTGTATAATTATTTGTAGCATTTCTCAGTTTCAAGATGCATATTTATTTGATCTTTTTCCTCTTTTTGAAAAAAGTTTTTCTGGTAGACTTCATTTCCGGGTGGATTCCCCTTCTTTCCTGTAAGATTGTTAATGTTTATGAATTATTTCAGGACTAATTGTTGATCAAACCTTGAGAGAGCAATCCATTCCTGATCTATTTGCCTATAATGAAATTGCTATTTGTTGATGTACATGAGTTGAGAATGTAAGAATACAAATGAACCTTGGTTTTGAAGGGATATATCCAACGTAAGTTGCCATGATTAGATCGTATACATTATTCACGGTTTTTATGTGTGATTATTTTGTGTCCACGTAAGAGATTGGCTCATTGCTATTGACAATAACAAATCTTTACTTTATCCCATTGAATTCTATTTTGCAAACTCTTCAATTTCTATTTGTTTAATTGTTTGATACACTATTTACCCATGTAGTTTAGACTCTGCAACATGTATAATACACTACTCTCAAGTGTGTGATACTTTGATTTTCTTTTCCCCTAAAGTATATGTTCGCTTTAATTCACCTTTGGTAATAATTACATAATCTTCTCTGCAAAGTGAGAATAACCCAAATCCACGATAATTCATTTCATGTAAATAAAGACAAACAATAGTTTTTGTATATGTTGAGGTTTCTGATTTTTGTATATGTTCATTGAGGTTTCTGGTCAGTTTTTCCTGTACTTTGAGCAGTTTTGGATGGAATTAAAAGATATAGGTTATACACATGGTGGACTTGTGTATAAGCAACAATTTCTCATGTTGAACTTACATGTATTTGGCTAAGAGATGGTTTTTGGTTCTGCTTATCAATTTTCTTTTGATGTACACATTAGGTCTCCACACATTTTCTCTTTATTAATTAGCATCTCAATCATAGGAAAATTAGAATAATCCATTGTGAATATTTCCCATACAGTGAGTGTAATATGAGATAAGCTTGATTGACTATATACACACATTGATTGATAGAGTGTGTTATTTACAGACCAGGGGCAAACTATCTCTCCCCCTAATCAATATTTTGCGCCCCTAAATGAGGCGTCGGAGCCAACGATTAGCCAACGTGTTGAAAGTAATATGATACACTTGTCTATCATCCCCTACTCAAAAAATGACAAATTCATTGGAGGGTTCGCGTTTCAACGACAAAGGGCATTTTGATGAAAATTGGGGTTTTCTGATATTTTTAAGTTTTCAAATATTTTGAGAGGAATACATTATTTATTCATGTACTAACATGATGAGTTGTCAGTAGGAAAGGATGTTAGAAAAGGATAAGCAATGATAATAAATACATCTTTTATCATCCACCATCTAGTAAGCAATTCTGAGGATCAACAAGAAATTTAAAGGTGCTAATCAAATTCAGATATAGAATACTTTGTGTGCTTATGTGGGCCTGCATGCATGGATACATGAATTTAGCTAATAGTCTTAGATTTTTCTCGAGTTTAATCTTTTTAGATTACTGTTTATTGGGCAATTCCATTAAATATGTACATTTGACCCCTATATGCGGGACCTTCGTTAAGTTTTTGTCTCTGATTTCTTGTTCTTTTGACAGTCTTTAGAATGACCTTTACTTGGCCAGTTTATGAAGTGAAGTAAAGCTTGAGAAACATGGGGGTTGGACGTACAAAAAGGTTTATTATTATTTTGGAATTGCCCTATTGCAGTGTATTAAATGGGCGACTGAGACCGAGAGGGTTAAGGTACCTATACAGAGGTTGGGTTACGACACCTTTCATTTAAAAGGAAAAAGAAAAAATTTGCCCAACGGCTATGAAATTTGACATGACTAAAAAAAATCAATATGAAAAATACATCCTGGCAGTGCTCATTAATTGTTGTCTTAGTGATGAGCCGGGGACAAAATGACATCACGATTATACAAAAGATTGGAGGAAAGAAAACAAAGGAATTATTTAAAGGCGTGATGATTAAGATTGAAATAAGAGATTAAATTCATACATGCAAATGAATGATTCATTTGTCAATGTAGGGGTTGGGAATTGATGGTACATTGGTATTTTGGAGCAGTGTGGCTCAGTGGGTTAGTCCCTGGACTCTGAAACACAGGGTGGTAGGTTCAAATCTCGGCCATGGCCTCCTTTCCTTCAGCAAGAAATTGATCCACATTGTGTTGCACTCAACCCAGGGGAGCTGTGTGGGAACCTGGCAGGAATTTATTCCTTGAATGCGCAGTGCTGGATATGGCAGCCGTAGCTATAAAAGCCGAGGTGATAATGATATTGTGTCTTGGAATAGATATTTCTAAATAAATGACACTATGGAAATACCTTTTATTATTTTTATCATTATTATCATTATTATTATTGTGACAGTAAAACATTAGTTTTGAGTTGTCGAGCATGCGAACATAAATCCGAACCTACAACGTACATGTATGAACTTGAGCGATTGTAAGATTTTCTCATTACTTTCTTGCCAATAATTATATGGTAATACATGATAAGAAGATAAGATGGGGGTGATTCGGTTAATGAGGGTAAGCCAACCCCAGAGCTTGGGGGTTAAGAAAGCAGCTGAAGGATAAGAAAAACAGCATGGAGACATCCTAGCTGACTACTGTATACTATGGGAAAAATATATATGAATTATGTATGGGGCGTAGGGCAATTTAGACCCAGTTTGGGCTCGTAATTTTTAGAAAGCGTGCTCTGAATGGTCTAATGAAGCTCTGTATAGGGGATGATGCGACGACGTCAGTCACCGTTTCTTCGTCTTTTTAGTTTAGTTTGGCAAACAAAGGAAGGTCTCACCGTCGTAGCAGCGACAAAGCTGGTCGGAAGAGAGGTCTTGTCTGGAAGCATTAACCCTTATGTGATCACTGTATAATTGAATCAAGTCATTGAAGATGATTGTCTGAGCTATGGAAGAGGAGGAGGAGGGGGGGGAGGTGATTCCGGAGGGTGATCACAAAGGAAAAAGAAGCCAATTTAGTCGAATTTTAGCCTATATTGGAGCTGATTCAACAATAAGGTTTATTGAGAAGTCATCCAGAGTGGGAGCCGTAGCCTGGAGCTATATATGATGCATCTATTCTTAAGTGTTTCATTCAAACGGCCTATAGATGATGCCAGAAGAACAAAAGAAGAAAACTGATATACACACTCTCATAGATCCAAAATACATACTGTTATACATCCAAAATACCGGGCCCTATGTACAAAAAATAAAAAAAAAATTGCAAATGTCAATCAATATTTCTATAAGTTACTGTGTAAACTTTTGCAATGTTTTTACATATTTTTTGTGTTATTTTGTTCCAAGGTTTTCATTTGTATAGTATCATTCTAATTCAATTTCAATCTAATTTCAATGGTGTCTGTAGTCTTCATCACATTTTGAAATTGTGTTTACTCATGTAATTAAGTTCATTTGATCTAATTCGATTTAATGAATTTCTAATTTACAAATACCCATCGAAATTTATTTCAATCATATCATAAATTCTTTCATGTACCTGTATGTTCTGTTACTTTTGCCTATTAATGTCCTTTAGTTTTAATTTTAAGTATGCTTATTTCAGCCTTAAGGTTGTTTATCATGTATTGATTTTTGTCTTAAGCAATATATAATTGAATTACAATTGAATTACATTTTTATTGATTTAGTCCCATCAAGATTTGTTTTTACAAGTTAACAAACCTGTTTCTACTTGGTGGACTTGATAATATCTACCAAGGTTTAAAAGAAAGAAGATAATGCCAATTTTCATATACCATTGGTTAGTTGTCGTAAGTTTAGAGCTATTCTTTACATTGGTAATGCTTGATTATTGATTGATTCTAAATTCATAAAAGACTACATTGCATGTTAGGGCTAATAAAAATCAATTCAAACTTAATTACTACATTTAATTACATACTCCACTGCCTTTTGATGATAAGCTTGCATTATGATTAATGCTCTTTGAATAGTTAATAGATTGGATGCATTATATTAGATATTCATTGGTTATCAAATAGCCGACATACTTCACATTCGGTGCATGTGTAACTCCAATTACTGAGTCCAATTTCGGCTAAATGCCTCATTCTTTGTCAATTTGCCAATCTGGAAGAATAGATCTTATATGAGGTTTCAGGAATTTTCAAATTAGTTTACATTTATGCAGATTAGAAAAAGTGCAGTACCCGGAAATGGAAGGAAATTGTACTTTGCTCCTTGGATTTATGAATTATTTATGACATTTTTCCTTCATTTTTCTGTCTTAATTCTCGTGTACTTTTCTTGGCAATGTCATGCATGTTAAGCAGATAGAGATCACTGGTTTCCTCTTGAGCACTCAATTTCAGAAATACACTGCAAACTCTGGTGTTGATTGGTGTACATGGAGGACAACACCGGCTATTATACTCTGGTATTAAATTTGTGGTGTTATACTACCGCTGTGGTTATAAACCTTACATTCATTGATGTTACTATAACACTCTTAAGGTGTAATTTTAACTCCTTATGATATGGTCCGGGAGGGACACCAACCAGTGTCATTTTTGCACCCCATTTTTAGAGTGTATATTTAGAGGAAATCACATTAAAAAAAAATTATTTTTGTAGTCATCAGCTCTTTATTCAGCACGGTATTCATTGGGAAGGATTTCATAAATCTAATGCTAAACGTTGAAAGACTAGTTGTTTTCTTCCAGATAAAAGCTACATGCAATTCCAAGAGGCAAAGAATATCTTAACTTTGACAAATAACAACATACATTAATAGGGAACATGGTCATTCCATAGAGTCACACATTGCAAATGATTTCCTGAATCTAATGCTCAAATTTTCTGAATAAATATTGATCTGGTTGGTTTCTTCTAGCTACAAAGCCAAGGCCAAGAAGTGATGAATATCGCAGCTTACATGAATCACAACATACGCCAGGTGCAAATACGTCATTTCTAGAGTGTGACAATTGAAAGTTAATTAAATACCCCCATCTGCAAGCCCCCAACGATGTCATCTAATTGATTCTTGACCAACCCCACCCCCTTTTCCTCCCCTTCCTCCACCCTACATCATCTGATCCTGTTCGCTCATCTCGAAACATTTCCCGTCATACACGGACGATTCCGTGGTCTTGACCCGCTTGGGAAAGTGCACGTAAATTGCCTGAGGACGATCCCTAATCAAAACAGCTACCTATATGTTGGGAATGTTTCAACATCATTATGTCTCCCCAAAACAATATCCCATCCGACCAATCTGCCTGGCAAAGTCGAGCGGAAAATTACAGTCCGGGGTTACTCATGCAATTAGTGGAGTGTCTTTTGAGGAAAACCGCACTAGTTTGTAAGAAAGAGCGGGAAAGAGAGCTTATTAAAGAGAAAGATATAAAAAAACTCTTTAAGATGTGGCCATAAGTCATATTTCTTCCAAATTTTTTTCTGCCAGTTTGTCTATTTTTGAGGACGTCACGTAATGTTTCTCGTTTAGTGAAATGAACCCTCGGGGGGACCGCAAATTGAATAACAAAAGGCTTTGGAAGGCTCGTGAGATAAATTACTCGTCCACCAAGCAAGATTGTGCAGACAATCGTTTTCTTAAACCCAAGGTTAAGTTATAAGGTACTTTCTTTTGAGGAATGGTCTTTTCTGGTTCAAGTAATTATTCTCTTGATTTTTGGGGGAGGATAAATTGGATGAATCATCACAATGTTAACAACTGTTTACTGGCGTTAATTTTTAGAGGCTGACACAAAGAGATAAATTAATGATGAACATAAAGCAGTGAGGAGACATTTACATCACGATTGAAATTCTGACATTTAGTTTCAATAATATTAATCACACAAATAATCAATGGCGGTGATAGTAGTTATACTAATGATTATAATCATATAGAAGTAAATTAAATCATAGCTATTGCATATATCTCAGTTTTGATGTTGGTGAATATCTTGGATATTTTAAATGCACTCTAAGCTGTACAATTTTCCTTACAAACATTGTAATGTTATCTCAGTTTTGAATAATTTTCTTTCTTTCCTTCCTTCCTTCCTTCTTTTGTACTTCAATAATATTTATCTTCGGAAACAAAAGTGGACAAATTAATTTATTTCAAATCAATCCAATTCTCTTAAGCCTTGTATATCATGCACACACTAAGGTTTTATTTTAATCAACCCAAAAGTTTGTTAAGATATTTGAACCAACCAATAGGGGATTAAACAATTCTGTAAGTGCACAAGGTTAAACTTCAGCTAATCTGTACCTATTGATTTGACTTATAGTTAAAACCGCACTAATTATATATAATGAAGGCAATCATTGTGATTAGCTCAGGTAATTATGCACCATATTTTGTACAATATTCGAATTCAAAGGTAAGGTCTTTTGAATACGCAAAACCTTTTATGGTTTACACTAAGTATCTTGATTTGTTTTTAAATAGTGTCCTTTATCTTTGTAAGTTTAAGTTTGTACAGTGATAATTTATTCATTGGATATAATGTTATGCAAATAAACAATAATAGGTATTACTATACAAGTAAATGACCTCATTAATGATCTATTTGGTTCATGGTTCCGAGGTGTCTACAATCTGTGATGGTTGTATCGATTGATAATTAGCTCTGCAATTAGCCTCCTGTTAACGAGCTTAAGTAGTATTATGAATGTATACACTGACTGGTTATTATGTAACATATAGGGAGAAAATCTACAATAAGTTGATTGCTACTTACCGTACAGTTGCTTTTTAATTATAGATAATAGATGTGACTCGATGAAATAGATTTGGGCAACTGATTTGAGTAATTCATGTTTGTAATCATCAAGTTCATATTTAAATAAACATTAGAATGATTGAAGAGTTGTAGGTGGTTTCATGAAACACTTGGGGTAGTGTCAAGCATTGGCTTGCATTACAATGTAGCTAATTGATTGTTAACACACCATTTAGTGTCCCTAGAAGACCACACTCTAAGGTGTAAAAATTACACCCTAGAGACTGAACATAGCACCAAAGAGTGTAAGGGTGACAAGCAAAGGTGTTGTAATGGCACCATGGTATTGAACCAACACCACAAATTTAACACCTGAGTGAAATGGCTGGTGTGTTCTTATATGTATATACACCAAAAGACGCTAAACTTTCTGATGTAATGAAAAATGTGGCAATGTTGCACTTGTAAGTAATATTAATATTGAAATTGAGCATTGCATTTTAATATGTCAAAGCTTTTGTTTCCAGCTCCAAAAAATAACAATATAAAATGATGAATGAATACTAACTTGCAATCTACTGTAGATGTATAGAACAGAAAAAAGTGGCCACTCTAGACAGGTGGCTTTGATAGACAGGATTCTATTACACATATTTCTAAAAAATTCAAGACAATTTTATTGGTCCCTAAAGATATGTTTCACTGTAGACATGTGACCTAAAGACAGGTTTTAGTACAGGAACGTGGCTGCGAAGACAGGCTTAACTTCACATTTATGATAGTTGGGATGTTCATTTGAGTGAGAAAATGATTGGCAGAATAGCTGATGTCATCATTGAAAGGTGTTTCTCAGAGACTGATGTAAAATCCCTTCTGAATGTCTGTTGATCTGTAGAGTCATGTATATAGGTCAAGAGCTACCTTTAGGTATATCCTAGATCGGTGCTTCTCAACCTTGGTCTAGTCTGCAGGCACAGACCTTTGGCTCTTGCAGTTCCTATTGTGCATAATGCAGGGTCTGAATTAGCGAGACTAGATTCCCTACATGCCGTGGCTTCCGCTTATTTCACACAGACACAGAGGTTGGTATCTAGTCTTGAATCTAGACATGGTATGTTTGGTTTAAATGTCAAACATGAGTTTAGTGTTACAGACTAATCTTGGTGAGCGCCCGCTAGTTGGTGGCGAGACGCAGCCAACAATATTTTTAAAGATAATGGGTTTTTAATGTGTCTAGTGCTAAGTAACGCTAATACACTTACACTTCAAAATGTGGTACAGGTAGAATGCAAAGCATGAACATTAAATGACTTTTCAGCCACAGGTATGATAGTATCTTTACTAATTTGAAATTTGGCCCAGGGTGTTTTTTTTTTATAAATGAATGTGAACAATATTTAATACAACACACTTCAAATGTCAGATTTTTTAACGAGACTTTTCAAATACCAGCCAAAT
This sequence comes from Lytechinus variegatus, assembly GCF_018143015.1. Classification (NCBI taxonomy): domain Eukaryota; kingdom Metazoa; phylum Echinodermata; class Echinoidea; order Temnopleuroida; family Toxopneustidae; genus Lytechinus; species Lytechinus variegatus. The sequence goes on along the minus strand of NC_054747.1, from coordinate 23,800,671 downwards.
GTCTTTAACTTTGGGGGGGTTAGTAGGAGTTATACAGATTGGTAGAAAAGAAAAATGCTCTCTTTGACAACTTTTAGTGTTGAATCTCTTAATCAAGAAGGTTATGGGTAATCCAGGCAATAATGAAAGGAATACTTACCATCAGATGAAAATTCGAGGAAAAAAAAATCCTGGGAGAATTTGAGATGAACATAATTAAGAAGAAAAAAAAAAGAAAAGGATAGTTGTGGTGTAGGGTTTAGGGATCAATACCCTCGGAACTAAGAAAATAATTGATGAATGAGAATGGGAGGTTTGGGACGCAACGAGATGGTTTAGGGTGATGCGATCCCTCATCCTCCTTCCGAGTCTGATGATGATGGTGGTATTGAATCTCTGGTATAGGATACCACCCATTCCCTGACCCGGTAGACATGGATAACCCTCCTCCCATGTAGGCTCCTATGTAATCATAGAGGGCTAATTCATTTAGAACTTTAGCTAGCAGATTTGTTGGCATCTCTTTTTACCCACCTAGGGAGGCCGTGATTGACGTTTTTCTGCCTCCCTAGGGAGGAGGGGGGAGGGTTATCGGACATGTTACATTCAAAGACAAGCACAAGGTCGCCGTAGATGATGAATTATATCTTCTTCAGTATCAGAGGGGATTGACATTCGACACCTCCATGTCTTATTGACGTTAGGACAGATGAATCAAAGATTATATAAATTTGGCAGCAGTGGTGAAAAAATTAAAATCACGATTGGCCAAAAACCTAAAACTAGTGTTCGTTTCCATGTAAAAAAAATTCTTCTTACCATTTGATATCCTTTTTGAGGACAATGTGAATTTGGCTGTGCTAACCAAAATTATAATAATAATCAGAAAAGAACCTAAGATCCATAAGAAAATCTCTTCACCCCTTTTGATCAGAGTTTTGCAGGTCAAATTTGTGAACGGAATAAAGGTTAGTACTGTGGGTAGCGGACCTGGGGGCTGTTTCATAAAGTTTTTAGTTTGTTAAGAGTGACTTTAAGAACGACTGGTGATCCTTTCTTTGTGGTACATGACATTCACCATTAAATTCACATTGAATAAATGAATAAATTAATATTTAACACAGAAGAAATGTTCATCAGTCGTTATTAAAGTCGCTGTTAACTTACAAACGGCTTTATGAAGCACCCACCTTATTAAAAGTCAGAACTGGGTCATTCATGCAGAGAACAAATAATGCCATCTAGGTTGAAATAATCTGTGCTGAGGTGCACAGTTAATGTTATTTCTTGAGCTGATGTTTCCAATGCTGCACATTCAAGGCAGTGGGGGGGGGGGGTTAAAAAAACCCTCAGGCTTTCTAAAAATAATTTAAAAAGCACCCCTTCCTTGTTTACGAAAGTCATGCAAGCAGAAGAGTGGTGGATCCATTAGTGGGGGGGGGGAGGATGCATTACATCACAGCTCATTATTGGGTCATGCCAGCTTATCAAACCCCCCTCTTAGCAGAAAGCTAGATCTACCACTGCAAGGTACCCATCCACCTCACCTGGGTTGAGAACAGCACAATGTGGTAAATTTCTTGCTGATGGAAAACACACTGCTATTTCTTTCTAATTCTCTTGGTCGATGACGAATTTCCTTTTAAGAAGATAAAGTAGTTTCAACTTATATAGAACGCTGATATCAAATGAATTATATTTCATATACGCAAGGGAGAGTCTCTAGCTCCACAGAATACTGGAGTAATTAGTTTGTAAATCACCACCTCTATCGTTAGAGGAAGCACAAAAAGCCTGATATCTTCTGGGATCGGTTTTAACCTAGCTTTCTTTTGGGCACAGAGTTACACAATCACCTTCCCCATTGATCTATGTCATGACTCACGTTTAGCCCGAATCCAGAAGGTGATGTAGGAAAAGCGATCGCGTTAACATACCAAGGGACAGTGCAGAGGAAAAAAGTATTCTAACGATACAAGCCAATCTTCTCAATAGTGGCCAGTATTACTATCACTTTGAATATAAAAAACAACAAGATTACTTATTCCGTGGAGGGGGAAAACCCCTGTTAGCTACTCTTTATCTTGAATTTCAAATGGAATGAATTTTCCTATAGATTTAGGGACCCGTTGGCATCCCTCCAAATCTAAACTACTTAATCAAAAGTGAGATTATGGTGATGAGTTTGGAAACCTCTTTTATGATGGGAAGAGAATGTGTTAAAGCAGAAACCTAGGCATTTGTGTAAGACACCTACACAACAAAAACTGTGGTGTTGTTCAGTGTACATAGCTACCATCAGTCGTTTTACTCTGGTGTTAAACTTTTGGTGTTATTTCATTACATAATGGTGTTACAACACCTTTGGTTGTTTCTTTTACACCCTTTAGTGTTAAGTCTCTAGGGTGTAATTCTATCACCTCAGGGCGTGGTCCTTTAGGGACACCAATTGGTGTCGGTTTTATCACCAGTTTTGCAGAGCTCTTTTACAATTGGTAATAAGTATACTCAATCGCAGGAACCCAGTGATTTATGTGAGACAAAATAAGTTTTCTCAATAAGTCACCTGTTGAATTAGTCTCGATTCTTTTGGAATAATGAAGAAATTAATATTTAAGTGATGAATAAAATATTATGGTTATAGGTTATTGATATGGCAGAGGATTAACATATATATATATATTTTCTTTTCTTTTCTTTTCATGCATCTTTCCCTTCCTTGGTGACTTTTATCTGCAAACAGGTAAGTGATGGATGATACATTTTTTGATGATGATTTTGGTGATGATTGTGGTAATGATGATGATGATGATGATGGTAATGTTGATGGTGATGATGATGGTAATGTTGGTGATGATGATGATATGGTAATGATGATGGTGATGATGATGATGATGATGGTGATGATGATGGTGATGATGATGATGATGATATGGTAATGATTATGGTGATGATGGTGATGATGATGATGGTAATGTTGGTGATGATGATGATGATGATATGGTAATGATGATGGTGATGAAGATTATGATGATGATGATATGGTAATGATGATGGTGATGATGATGGTAATGTTGGTGATGATAATGATGATGAGATGATGGTAATGATGATGTGGATGATGATGGTAGTGATGATATGGTAATGATCACGATGGTGATGGTGATGATAATGATGATGGTGAAGGCGATTGTTGATGATTTTGATTGTGATAATGATGATGATGATGATTTCACGGTAGAAACATTTTTATGACCAACTGATAATGTACATCATCGATCTCAAACAATTTCTTTTTTATTCAAATGAAAAGAACAATATCAGAAGTGGACTCTCTCTCAATTAACAACACATATTGTCTAATTGATCATGTATCACTATCTAAATATCTGTCAACATTTCTCACACCCAATGTGATACATTTTCTCAAGAATGGGATAAATGAATAACAAAGATGAAAGAACAAACAGTTGCGCCTCATTCAAGTATTTTTCCTTGCTGGGGGGCCTTATGCAGAGAAGGGGCATCTTTTAAGGGAAGTTCTCACCATGGTTTCTGAAAAAAATCAATGCCTCTATCCCACGATGCTATGTAAAGGAAGAAGAGTTCAATTCTGAGTGTATTTTTTCTCAGCTCGTCTTCAGGAAAAGAGATACACAATCCCTACACTATTTATTACTATGATATAAACAGCAAAACAATTACAATTGAACAAACGCAAAACATGAATGTATCAGAATTATAAGTTTGAAACTTAGATTGATCAAGTAATATTGCAATAATCTATCATTGTTTAGTTGACATGGAAGAATGGGGACAGGTTTGATTTCGGGACGGGACAACAAAAAATCTTGAAAAGAATCATTGACAGAAAATAATATTTAGATGTACCTAAACCAATGCAGGTTTTTCTTATTTGCTTTAAGCTTGGGGTGTAAGATCTAACACCTATTGGTGTCCCTATAGGAAAACACCCTGAGTTGTTAAAATTACACCCCCCCAGAGTTTGAACAAAACACCTAATAGTGTTGAATTAACAACCAATTGTGTTATGACACCACTGTGTGTTGAACTAGCACTACAAAATTGACACCAGAGTTTAACACCAGAGTAAAATGAATTGTGTGGTCCTCTATGGACACCAGTTAGCACTTAAGTTTGTGCAGTGTATTTTCTGAAATAAAGTGCGCTAAATGTATATTTCATTTGATGCGTGTATACATATCCAAAATAATGCAGTTTTAGTGTATGCCCTCACTACTGCATCTACACCATATGACACCACAGTATATATACATATCCCAAAGAATGTAGTAAGTGTACATGCAGTCACTATTTAAGCCTCCCCTTAATGATATTCACTGTGAATGAAGGGCAAGTGTTAAGCCAGGGATGTGTGAAATTAAGTTTGTTATCATCTCATTTTGATGCAGCTTCCATACCGTACCATCCCACCGTGTACGTGGGTAATCATGATGGAATCCGATGCATATAATTGTCTAGCCACACCCGTAGGCGTTCATTATTCCACCCCCTCAGCAGACCAGGGAACACATAGGGGAAGTCCCCCCCCCCTTCCGTTTTCATAGCTACTTTGCCATTGATTCGCATTTACCTCTATATTATAGATAGATAAATGAATGGTATAAATCATAATGAAATTCAATTCCCAGCCAAAGGCTGAATTTAATAAATGAATGTGTAGAGAGTAAAATTTTAGTATACATACAGATAGTGAAAAACATATTTTCATTTCATTTTCATTTGTTTCTGCGACTTTTTCATATGTTCAAAGTGACAAAGAAAGTACATAACACATAACAAAATATTTGATAATAATGAAAATGAATAAGGGCTTATTTTCTATAACAAAGATTTAAAAAGGTTGCAGGAGCTGCCACTAGAAGCTTAGCTTGACTTTGTGGCAAACCTGGAAAACAATTTCAAATTATATTTAACAATACCATCTTAATGAGAGTGCAGGTGCGCTATTGATGAATAATATAGGGAGGGGGTACAGAGATAAATGTATACTTAAAGGCCAAGTCCACCTCAGAAAAATGTTCATGTGAATCAATAGAGAAAAATCAGACAAGCACAATGCTGAAAATTTCATCAAAATCGGATGTAAAATAAGAAAGTTATGACATTTCAAAGTTTCGCTTATTTTTAACAAAATAGTTATATGAACGAGCCAGTTACATCCAAATGAGAGAGTCGATGATGTCACTCACGATTTCTTTTGTTTTTTATTGTTTGAATTATACAATATTTCAATTTTTATGAATTTGACAATTAGGACCTCCTTGCCTGAAGCACAAAATGTTAAAATAATGGAATTCCACGTGTTCAGGGAGGAATGAAACTTCATTTCAAATGACAATGACGAGAAAATAAAAATATTTCATATTTCATATACAAAATACAAAAGACGTAGTGATTGAGTGAGTGATGTCATCAGTTCCTCATTTGCATACCAACAAAGATGTGCGTATAAATGTTTTGTGAAATAAAGCGAAACTTTAAAATGCCATAACTTTCTTATTTTACATCCGATTTTGATGAAATTTTCAGTGTTGTGCTTGTGGAATTTTTTTCTTTTTATTCAAATCAAGATTTTGTTGGGGTGGACTTGTCCTTTAAGAAGTTATAGTGTCAGAAAGAAGAAAGGGAGGAGGAGATTAGGAATTTGAATGATTGATTACGTTTGATAGTCAAGTAAGTGTGATGTGCCACAAATCAGGCTAATTGTCACTTACATCATGGTAGATCTAGATCAGGGAGCTGTTTCTTAAAGCTGTTTGTAAGTTAAGACCGACTTTAGGAGTGACTGGTGATCCTTTCTTACACGCAAAACCATCGATAATGAATATACCATTTTCCACAAGAAAGGATCACCAGTCATTCTTAAAGTCGCTCTTAACTTAAGAACAGCTTTATGAAACACCCACCTGGGCTCCGTAAGATGAAGGTTAACAATTTAATCGTACACTTGATTATCACAATTGATTGTGCATTGCATTTAATGCAAGCAATCTTTGAAAAATGTTCTACGATGAATGCTAAACGTTGTGTTACAGACCCCAGGAGCCAGTCTTACAAAGAGTTGCGATTGATGCAATCAATTACAGATATGGACAGGCAGTAATGTCAACATCTATTATGCATGTTAAAAATACTATGATGTATGTCATGCATTATTTTTTTTTTCTTTAAAATTCACTGTACTTCTCTTTGTTTATAAAGGACATTGTTCAAATTTCCTGTAGAAAAAATTATGACATTGATGGATTTCCATAGAGTTATGATTGATTGGATCAATCCTAACTCTTTGTAAGACCGGGCCCTGGTGTATTGACTTTAACCTTACTCTGTATAATCATGAAATCTAAGGTGAAATGTTATCACATTGAACGTCACCAACAGAATTTCGCACATATCGTCGCACGCACCACGAACCGTCCTCTGCGTACTTCAATGCAAAAGTTACTTTTGCAGAAAACGCATTTAAAGAATTTTTTTTTTAAACCAGCAATAAGTGCACCTACAAGGAGAGCAAATTATTTACCAGTGTCTTTGTTGAAAAAGTTCATGTTCCAAAGTTTCATCCCGTATCTTTGTATTTTCATGAAGTTAATTATTTATGCCACAGTGGGCAACGTAACAGAGAGGACGGTTCGTGGAATAGATACAGTGCACTTAACTTTCGCATCGAAGTGCGCAGAGAGGACGGTTCGTGGTGCATGTGACGATATGGGACAGTGTGTCATTGTTTCAGAAAAAAAATGCAATGCCTTTTTTTCTAAATCTCTTAGCAATTACCCTTTTTTTACCGCAATCATTTGGTATTTTTTTTCATTTATAAGCAAACAGTCATGCATGGTGTTGTAGGAAACTTTCTATCACTTTCAAGTGTATCTTTGTTCGTAAAACAGTCATACATCTTGCAATTACTTACAAATGTGCTAGATATGCTGATCTGCTCCTTGAATAAAGTAGTGTATTCTGATTTGATTCAGCTAAAAGTGCTCTATCAATAGTAAAACCTGCAACAGAATATTTGCAATTGATTGTAAATGTTCTGTTGCAGCACCCCCTCAGGTAATCATTTTCATGGAATTTTGTTTGAACTCCTTTTACAGATTTTTATCACAACTGATGGGTGTTTCATAAAGCTGTTTGTAAGTTATGAAAGCTCTACTTTCCAAATAACTTTATACACACCAAATTTTCATTGATGTTAAGCGCCAAAGAAAGGATTACCATTTGTCCATAAAGTCGCTAGTAACTTTAATACAAACAACCTTATAAAACATCTACCTGTCATTTACGTCTAATGATTTAAGCCTCACTACTATCACACATTGACATGGATATTGCGAATAATAATGGGATCTGTCTTGGCTAAATAGAATTGATTGTACTTGCAAACCAGACGGGGCTATTGATTACCCCCTTGATTTTCTGCTCGTAAGGATAAGTAAATCAGCCTTGAGTCTAGACTACATCTTAATCAATATTGACCAATCAGAGAATTCAAGGGCATTGTGTGCATTAGTCTTAGATTTCAGGCCCCTGCAAAATTGGTCACATTAGGCATCTGTTGTATTCATAACTTTTTCCCTTTTTTGTATGTTTTAAAATTAAATTGCTTTTAAGATGCAATATGCTCTAGAACAAACATTTATATCAATATTTTTTCACAGTTCTTAAAAGAGTATATATAATTCTGAATAGATATTACCAATAATCAATTACTCTTAAAATACCATAGAAATTACATTTCAATTATATTTAGTGATACTTAATATGATATGAGGTTGTCTAGGGGAAGGTTTCATAAAGCTGTTCGTAAATTACAAACAAATGGCTGGTGATACCTACTTGGCTGCCATTTTATTTCTCACATGTAGCGCAAGAAGGCATCATCAACTGAGGTAAAGTCATTCATAACTTACAAAGACGTAATGAAACACCCCTGGAGCTGATGGATTACTGTGTATTTCAACAGATTCCTCTTGAGAAAGCTAACAAACTTCAAGGCTGTGGACAGTTTAAGCTAGTAAAGATGCAAAAGAATCGTCCATTGTGGCCATGCTATTCAATACTTGAATATGAAAGAGCGATTGTTCTTTACTTTATAATTATGATAAAATATACTGCATTTATGTAGCGCTTAATACATCTGAACGATGTCTCTAGGCATTATACAGATATATTATTACCCCGGCCATCGGATCATTGCATGCCTGCATGCAATGTATGCACCTTCTCCACTCCCTGGGGAGCATTCCAACTAGGGTTCCAAGACTCAATTGCTAGGCATACTGCATCTAGGCTTTTGCATCCTACCGGGTATTCATTTAACACCTGGGTGGAGAGTAGCAAATTGTGGAATGATGCCTTGCCAAAGGATGCTAGGCCATGGTGGGATTCGAACACACGACCCCCTGATTACAAGGCGAGAGTCGGAACTGTTACACCATGGCGCTTCCACGATTGAAAATTATATTTCGTAATGTTTGTAATTGTTTCACCTGATTTCTAAGAAAGCATGAATGCTCGTAAGCAAGCAACCAGAGGACCGGAGGCTTAAAGTCCTCTCTGAGGGACCTTATATTGAGGATAAATTTGACTCCAAAAGATACTCGTGTACCAAGTGGGAATCAAACTCTGGTTACCAGTTTGTGAAACCACTGCTCTACCTTTATCAGTTATCACGTCTCCTAATAATGGACCACTAATAATGACTCAGTAAAGATAGATGTTAAAGGGTCTGATGTGGTGAGACTAGTTCGAAGTGACCGCCATGTTTGATTGTGCACCGAAGGAGGCCCTGGATGTCAATATGCACTGTCCAGCCAAGTGCAATGACATTTGCATAATAGCGGTCACTCGGCTGTGTCCAGTTGCTCTGGGACCAATTTTCTGTTGCAAATTCTGTTTGTTTTGATTCACCGACCGACCGTGCTTGAGTGACCTTTACTCCAGCAGATCTGCCGAGATTTTGATGATTTATGTAGAGATTTGTTGAGTAAATGTTGGTACGACCTAGCTTCATGCCTCAAAGCATATGGACCAAAATGATTTTCAGTGATAACATAATTATGGAAAGTTCTCATAGTACATTTGCTTGTTGATAAACTTTCAAATATTTTCATTGCATATTTGCACAAGTTTTGTCATTGTGATTACACATTTTGTTATTATTATTATATAAGATATCATCATATAAACATAACAGGTGCTTGGTGTAAACTTATTGAAGTGCTTACAGGTAGTTGGTCATTGGTGTTTTCTTATAGCATTTACAGGTAGTTGGCCCTTGGTGTTAACTTATAGAAGTACTTACAGGTTGTTGATCCTTATAGATCCTTATAAATGTGTTTACAGGTAGTTGGTCCTTTGTGTTAACTTACAGAAGTGTTAAGAGGAAGTTTAGTGTTGGGTATGAGCTTAAAGAAGTGCGTATGTGTAGTTGGTCCTTTGTGGCAACTTATAAAAATGTTTACAGGTAGTTGGTCATTGGTTTCAACTTAAAGAAGTATTTATAAGCAGTTATAGTCATTGGTGTTACATGTTTTAATTGCCTACAGCTAGTTGGGCTTTGGAGTTATGAAGGAGTTTTCCAGTAGTTTATGCTTGGTGTTAACTTTTTAACATTAAAACTATCATCTATAGTAGATGTGAAACTAGTTTGTTTCACTCTCCAGGGCAGGGAGCTTTTTTTATTCAAGAATAATGGTTACTTACTTCCATCTCATATGTGGCCCTAAATGCAGGTGTTTCATGCCAGAAGCACATACAAGTAGTTAGTTTGATCCTTGGTGTCAACTGATGACTGGGTGTTACATGGTAGAAATGCTTACAGGTAATGGATCTTTGGCACTCCTAGATCATTGTATCTCTTAACACAAGTGCTAACAAGGTGTTAAATGAAGTGCTTACAGGCAGTTTGTTCTGGTGTTACCAGATTGAATTGTTCTATGATCTGGGGTAGATATGAACTTAGTTTGTGGATTAATTTGTTGCTAGAGGAAATTACATGACGCTTTGGCTGGAATTTGAACTCATGGCCCTCTGTTTCAAAGTCTGGAGACTAATTTACACAGCAAAAACCGTGGTTTTAACCGGTGTACACAGATTACCACACCAGTTATTTTACACTGGTGTTAAATTGACAGTGTTAGTTTAACACCTATAGGTGTTATTACAACACATTTGGTTGTTACATTTACACTCTTTGGTGTTATGTTCAATCTCTAGGGTGTAATTTCAACACCTCTGGGTGTGGTCCTCTAATAACGCCAACTGGTGTCAGTTTTAACACCACAGTTTTTACAGTGTTGCACTGGACCACAACGAACGCTACTTCAACCAACAGTTGGATTTGGGTAAAACAAAGCGGAGAGTGGGGGGGGTATAACGGAGTGTGAAATGAGCATTTGAGAGGATTTCTAATCAGGGGAAAGGCGATATGATTCCCTCATCATCGGTTCCAGTTATTCATTGCCAATCCTATCTATCCACCCCTGTCATTAGAGTAGAAGGTCATCTGCCTTGATTCTGACTCAAATGTCAAGGATCCTAATCTAAATGGAAAATACAGAGGAGCTAAAGCCGTTTCACCCAATTCAGTTGAATCGCAGAGTGATTCTAAATGAAAGTGTTTTACCTTGTATGAGGTGATGGTAATTACAGCGTGGATTGTCATACATGCACCTGCTCGATACAGGTAACTTCAAAATTCAAATTCATTTATTCCACTTCTCTTAAAAAACAGGGTACAAGACTGACATAGTGAATTAATCTAATAGAGTAAGAATAACAATTGTAACAGTTGTACAATTTAAACAACAAATAACAAGAACAAAAACATGAAGTAACAAATGGGATGTGATGGAGTAACAAAAAGCCATTGGCCTATCTAGGCTACTCCCTTTTTACATTCATTAGGTACTGATAATAAGACAAAACAATATCTTCCTATCAACTTTTGAGATTGAAAACAAAGATCTCAACTTGATGATTTAGTGTACTAAAGACATGCACGCCCCCTACCTGAAAAACATCAATGTTTATGGGCAATTCTATAAAATATGTATGTACAACCCCATGTATGTTAGACCTTCATGAAATTTTCCATCTCTGATTTCTGGTTAGAACTTTTTACAGTCTGTAATGCTGTCAAATGATCATGACTTTGTCAGTTTATAAAGTGAAGTAAAACTTGAGAAATGTGGGGGTCGAATTTTTATAAAAAGGTCAATTATTTTATGGAATTGCCCTTATGAATCTTTTGAAACATTCTGTATGTATCGAAGAAATGTTTTGACCCAAGGGGGAAATAATTACAAAAACAATTTCTGGGACTAGTTATTGGAGCTACTTTCTGATTTTACAATCCAAAATTTGCTACATTACATATTACATTGGGGATTTCAAGAGCTCTCCTTTAGTTATCCAAGACTCTTTTTTTTGGGGGGGGGGCAAGTTTATTGTAGTGCAATTATTGCTCCTGGACTATTGCCTGATGAATGCTTTTTCCAAGCACCTTCAAAATCAAATCATGGGACTACTCGACTCTTAATCTTCTGTGTAAGAACTGCAAGAATTATCTGTTGTATTTCTGAAATTCATTCGGATGGTTTAGGGTGCCACAATTGATAAGCAGCGATCACGGCATTGCATGTTGTGCCCCCCTTTTAGCAGAGGTAAATTTTACCCATTTGTTCACCATTGATAATGTCTTTTATATAATTTGTGATGGTATTCAAAAAGTTTCAATTTTAACTTCAACTTCAACCTGTTGCCTTTGTTTGATACATAAGTCATAAGATTTTAGAGGTCCCCATAGTGCATTTACTATCTTAACTTTAGAATTGAAGAGGGGGTAATCTCCTGGACTTCGCTGAAGAGCATTAAGATCATTCCTTTGAATGTTCATTTCTTACCAAAAGTTGTGTTTACATTCTTTTACAAGAGCAATCAATTCAAATTTTTTTTATAGTGAGGAAATCTCATCGAGATACTTGATGTATTCAATGAATTTTATTCCCATCTCTGAGGACTTCCTTCAGGAAAGAGATTTGATAAGAATTTTTCTTTTCAAGAGAGGAAGGGAACGGGATAAAAAAACATGGCCTGGATTTCAGACGACTTCCTGTCAGGTTTGCTTGCTATGACGACTGTTTTCCCTGGAGGATCGTAAGTGGACTAAAGTAAAACATAGAGTGGTTGGCGAAGTATTTACTGAACTACGTGGCTTGTTTCCTCGTTGGCATTCAGAACCCATTCCGTCGAACAAACTTCCAAGGAGTTGACTGGGGGGGTAAGCCAAGCCAAGGAGAGCTGCGGCGTAACAATCACCAAATAAACAGGATCCGTTGCTTCGTGAGCAAATACCGGCATGCAGGTATTGCGGTCAGCTTCGGCGAGTATTTGATTAAGCGCCGATTAATGTCGTAGATGATGGTTTAAGCAAACGTAAGAGAGCATGGGAAAGAGGGGGATGAAGAAAAGGGATGACTTTATGGAAGGACGGAGGAGAATGGGCGAGTGCATGGAGTCTTTGATGAAGAGAAAACAGGTAATGGATTGATAAGAGGTATATCAACAAACTCTTGAGAACCTAACATTTGAAATTGGCCAATTATTATATTGAGATTAGATAGCTAGCATCTTGTATCTTTTGTTGTAGCTGCGTAGTATGAAATGATCTCTGGGGTCGCTGATTTGTGTGTTTGTACTCTTTGATTATATACTTAGTTGATTTACTTACCATATAAGGAATGCATAGAAGAGAAAAGGTCAAGATTATTGAGGATGATTATCTCGAACTTTCTCTGGAATGTTGGTAGTTTTCAATGGGAATCAGGTTGTTTAACTGCATGTGAAAATGAAAGGAGTTGTGGGGACAAGCATACAGAATATTCTCTTGTTTCTGTGTGTGTATGTTGAGAAAGAGTGAAATATGGAAAAAATAGAGTTCTGTACTAATCTTGCATTAGTGGTTCCATGAAATTTGCTCCTGCACAATTACTAAACATGCACAAATTAAGCCAAAAATGAACCTGAGCTTCAAACCCTAACTTAATCTTAATCCTAATCTGAGTTTTTAAGTTTTACCAAGGTTTTTTACCCGACTGCTAAGAAAGCACAAATGCCTGCAAGCAAGCAACCAGGGGACCGAGGGCTTAAGGTCCTCTCCGAGGGACCTGGTAATGAGGATAAATGCCTTACCAAAGGGCACTAGCGCACTACTTGGGAATCAAACCCGGGTCACTGGAATCCGACCCCTCCCCCCCCCCCCCCCCCGCTCTACTGACTGAGCTATTGCACCTCCTCATGATTTCTGAACCAAAAACCCTCATTCTTAAAAAAAAAATCTCCTTATATACATCTTCAGAGAGATTAACGTAGGAGAAATTGTCTTACGAGCAAAGGTCTTGTTCACTTTGCTACTAATGCAGGCTTTTATCCTGTCTATCATACCAGTATCCTGTATATCTCAAGACAGGACATGATGGCGGATATAGATCCAATTAGAGAATGAAATTATTCCCTGAACTCTGATAAATTGCACTAGTTTGTGAAAGTCAGAGAGGCGATACACCCACAAATCAGCATTGTTTGTCTGCTAGACTTAACGAGACCAAACATGCAGATGAATTTATCAAGACTTATCCCTCAGTCCTATGTGTAATATATAAAAGGGTATATTGGAGTTGTTGGAAAGGGGCCACAGAATCCGGAGGGTTGCTCCAGCTGCCCACTTTAAGTTCCAAAATTGTGTACAAAAACATGAAAATGACCATCTGATCAGCCCCCCCCCCCACACTTTCAAATGCGTTCCGCGGCCCTTGTTGGAGTTTGGGAAAGTACATGTAAGAGAGAAATTGAGAGGGGTGTAGTAAGTAAGAGAGAGGGAGAGTGTATGAGAAATGGGAGAGAGAGAAGGACATAAGAAAGATAGAGAGAATGAGAAATAAGGAGTGAGAGAGATAAGGAGGGAGAGAGAGAGTGCGTGGGTGTGTGCATGTGTGTGATAGAGGGAGATAGAGAAAGAGAACAAGAAAAGTGGGTGTGTGGGAAGTGCTTACAAGTATACCCTTAAGTATGTGTGCGCTCACAATTTTTAAACCAACTCAAAAGTCGGTCAGAATATGAATCAACCAATCGTTGGTTAAAATAATCCCAATCCATTTTTGCATGCAGATTTGTTTAACCAATAGTCGGTCTGTTCATATTTGAACCAACCTTAGATTAAAGTTGGTTAAAAATATTCTGATGTGTGTGTGTGTGTGTGTATGTAGAGAGAGATTGAGAGAGGTGTGGGGGGGCATTACGACAAAAGAAACTTCCAAACCCTTTATATCCAGTATACACCTGTATTATACAGTGTGGTATAAAATGAGCCCGAGTATTGAGTAGCGTAGGGTTGAAGTATCTCAATCCGGCCACGTCAGTCAGTAGTACCTTGATAATTGAAGTCTGAGAGTATAGAAGGGGGAATCCTCCACACGATCCAATTAGCATTATTCCTCATCATCTCGTCTTAAGCTTAAATCACAGCCGTTTGAGATACAGTCTTTGAGATCCCTTGGACGATCCTCTATTGGATGATCGGAGGGGGTTTCTCACAAGAAGTTTTGTTAGTGATTTTCATCGTCTAACTCGCTCTCAGCAAATCAGAGGCAAGGATTTCAGTAGCTTATAACAGTTGTCAGTGAAGATCAGTGGCTATCTGTTTCATGGAAAGCCCCCCAGCGCTTCGGCTGTCACCTCATCTCTTTCAAATTTCCTGCTCACTTGAGAGAAGGGGGCTCGTTGATGCACCCTCTTACCCTCATTGCTCATAATACCTATCTCTTATTTCTTTTCTTTCTCACAGATGTCCTGGTAATGAGGTTGCCATCACTTTTACTAGTCTTTGTTGCCAGGCTTCAGCTTTAATAGGAAACTAGCCAATAGTCTATAATGTTTCTTTTTTACAGGAATCCTGCTAAAAGTGCTATGTGTCTTTTCATATGACCTTTCCTGTCATTCCTATTATTATGTCTGTAAAGGCCTGGTTTCCCCGTGCTGACCGACACAAAACGTATTAATAACGGATACAGTGGACAAGCAAAATTTCCATCCGTTTTCATCCGCTCCAGACAATGGACAGATTGGGCGAACAATGAAATCACAGTGGACGGATGCTCCTTGGATATAGAGCGTATGAAACGTATGCAAGCAGTACAAACTGCAACTGATACATAACTCTTTCCAACGGATGGCAAGATTCTTTTCCGTTTTACCATCCTCTCTGCATCTGTAAGTGCAGTGTGACCGGGCCTTAATGAATTGAGAGGATTGGTACTGAAAAGATGCTTGCAAGATTCCTGTAGAAGAGACACAGCTTTGGCTTTTGTCAGGGTTCCCCCTGTGTGTATGAACACACCCAACATATATATAATGTCTGTTTTGAAATAATAATTCTGCATTGAAAAATCAAAGTGTGAGCACACCCAATAAAAATTATTTCAGATGTATGTGTTTTGAAATACCCTGCATTGAAAAACCATGCAAGTGCAAGTTTGAACACACCCTACATATCCTTATCAGATTACAGATAAATGTGTATTTTGAAATAGTCATTTTGCATTGAAAAATAATCCAAGCATGAACACTTCATATCCTTACCAAATTACAGACGAGTGTTTGACATAAAAATTCTGTATTGAAAAAGAAATAAAGTATGAACACATGCACAAATCCTTATCAAATTACATATATATGTGCGTTTTTAAATACTCGTTCTGCATTTCAAAATCCCAAGTTTGAACACACCCTTCATCGCAAATCCCTATCAAATTACAGATCACATGGGATGAACGCTCCTCCCCTTTCATCCAGTTAGTCCATTACATGTAATTTTATCTCGCGGAATGGGAGATGTCATCTATGCTAATTAAGGCTTGTCATTAATAGACTTTTCACAAGTATCCCTCTCAAGGTTATGGGTTAGTAATCACATGGATTTACCCCCAGCTTTTTAGGAAAGGTTTTAGACTTGATCTTTGTTCCGACCTATAACATACATTAATGGAATGCTTCGTTTCGCCCCTGTGTCATTAATGGAGAGATTTTTTTTGTTAGTCTTTGATTTTTATTATTTTCTGGCTACGCTCTGAGTGGTGTTTAAATCACCCCCTTTCAATAATAAAGAGGTCTTTGTAACTCTTATGATTTTTTTAAATTCTTTTCTGGCCACATGCTATACAATCTTTAAATTCCCCACCCTTTCAATAATGAGGAGATCCTTGGTAAGTCGTTGATTTTTTATATTCTTAGCTGGCTGTGTGCTATATGATTTTTGAATGGTCAACTCCTCCCCTCTATCAATGATAAAAATGTATTTTGCTAGTCTTCATTTTTTTGTGTCTGGCTGCATGTTACATGGTCTTTAAGTTACCCCCCCACCCCTGATAAAAAAGTATTTGTAAAATTGTTATCATTTCGTTATTCATTCTCTTGTTTTTTCTTTATCTTTAAATCATCCCCCAGGAAAACACACATGTGTACTTATTGATTATCTATTCATTTATTGATTATTATTATTATCATTATTTTTGGGGGGTCTTTATTGCTCTTCTTCGTAAACCATATTTGAAAAAAAAATGAATCCTTTTAGATTAAAGAAACTGATAAAGGGCAGCAGACAACCTCACAAGAAGGACATGCGTCCAGAATAGAGTTGTTGAACGTTCAACCTCATATCGTACCTGTGTGCTTGGTATCCCCCTTGGGGGAAGAAAACCTCGCGACGCGATCGCTGGTGCAAACAAGCCTCGTCTATTCACCGTGCACGTTGTATTTTGGTTCGACGGTGCGAAGAAAGGGAATCACAAATGAAAAGAAGTTTCTTGGAGTGGCGGAGACGATGCGGGGGAAAGAAATGCGATATGTGGAATATGAAAGAGAGTTGAAAAATAGAGATTGGAAAGAAGAATACGGGGAAATAGATGAATGTTAGATATGAAATGGAGAGGTAGAATAATGACCAAATACTTCTAAATAGGAGAAGGAAATGTCAAGGTAAAATGACAGTTGTATGTGAGTGAATGTGTGGAGCTTAAGCAGGTAGGGGATGTGCTGTTGAAAAAGAAACGATATTTCATTTAACCAAAAAATAACTGGTTGACTATTTATAGGCCTTCTTACAAATTAAGATATGAGGCGTATTATTATGTTATACCAAGGTTTTTTACCTGACTGCTAAGAAAGCATGAATGCCTGTGAGCAAGCAACCAGGGGACCAACGGCTTAAGGTCCTCTCCGAGGGATCTGGTGATGAGGATGAATGCCTTACCAAAGGGTACTAGCGCACCAATTGGGTTTCTAACCCGGGTCACCGGAATCCGAAAATTATTCTGTAATTTTATTGCCATTGATATATAGAAATGTATTTGTATGACTTGTATAATGGGAATGTTTATATTGTAATATGAAATTCTATCATGATAGGGTTCGCAATCCTACAGGTAGCATGGAAGTACTTTCCCTTTTGTGGACCTTGACCTACATGCCACTTTGTCATACAGGAGGGGGGGGGTAAGAGCAGTTTTGAAGTAGAAAGTGATTTATACCAATGTCTTAGGGTGTGTTTATGCTTCCATTGCGAGGACAGAATCAGCGATTTCAAATGTCGATTCAAAACGCTGATCGTAAACGTGGTTCTGGGAGTGCTGTTTATGCTTAACTTTTCAGAGCAAATCATGATCTCCAGCTGGCTTCGCATCGTAAAGCGAGGTCAAATTGGGCGCGCCTTTTTTCGAAAGTTTTTTTTTTATTGTTGTTATTACGTAGAGATAACATGGAGCAATACAACTGTATTTGCCCGCGGATTTTCATCTCACCGGAAGCATGTACCAAATGACGTCATTTAAACACGTTTACGATTTCCCCATTATACCTATTCTTATACTTATACTTCCCCAGAAAGCCTGATTCTGGTCAAACGACGTTTACAAACGCACCTTTTTGTGAGTTTACGATCGGCGTTTTGAAACGGCGTTTAAATGAAAGTAAGCATGGACGCAACCGTGTTTTGGACTAACCACGTTTGGAAACGCTGATTCTGGCCTGAAAAGTGGAAGCATAAACACGGCCAAAGTTGCACCTCCTTCAGATTTATAATGCATACTGGAAGGTGTGTGAGGGCAAGAAAGAGAGGGAGAGTGAAAGGGGGAGGGGGGGGGGTTGAGAAAGAGGGGGCAGCTAATGAGAAAGTTTGCACCTCCATGGATTGGTGCAATCAAGAAAGTGAAAGAGAGAGATATATAGAGAGAGAAAGAGTGAAAAGGGGAGGGGGATTGAGAGAATGAGAAAAGAGGAGACAGCTAAAGGAGAAATTTGCCCCTCCGTGGACTGAGGCAATTAAGAAGTGGAATAAAGAGAGAAAGAGGGGAAAATGGGGTAGGGGAAGGGGGGGGGGAGTTGAGTGAGAGTGAGAGAAAGAGGAGGGGGGGGTAGTGAGAGGAAGTTTGGGTCAGGGGAATTGAGCATTCTGTTTTGTGTTAAAACTAAAGGCTAGGTGCCATTTACGTCTGTTTGGAAAGCTCTGTGGAATGGCTGACTCCTGGTATATGAAAACAAAAAGGATAGAAGAATATGATAGAGGGAGGGAGAGAGGAGGGATATGAAGGAGAGTTGAAGTTACATACATAGAGAAAGGTAGATAGATAGAATGATGGATAGATAGATGGATAGATCAATAGATAATAGATAGGTAGATTGTGTGTGAGAGAGAGAGAGGGGTAGATAGATATATTGATTGATAGATAGATAGATTGTGTGTGATTGAGAGAGTGAGAGGGGTAGATAGATATATAGATGCATTGATTGATAGATAGATAGATAGATAGATAAAAGATAGATTGTGTGTGAGAGAGAGGGGTAGATAGATAGATACATTGATTGATTGAAAAATAGATGGATATAGATAGATAGATAAATTGATAGATAGATAGAATGATAGATAGAAAGAAAAATAGATTGGTAGATAGATATAGATAGATTGATATATAGATAGATGGATAGATGAATAGATAGATAAAAGCTAGGTAGATCGATAAATAAATAGATAGATAGAATGATGGATAGATCGATAGAATGATAGATAGAAAAATAGATTGGTAGATAGATAAATAGATTGTAAAATAGAAGGATATAGATAGATAAATAGATATATAGAACAATAGATAGATAGATAGATAGGAAAATAGATTGGTAGATACATAGATAGGTAGTTAGATAGATGGATATATTTATAGATAATAGAAAGAGAGAGAGTTAGGGCATGTTTGTAAATCCCATTCAAATATTTTAAACTGCTCGTAAAAACACTACTATGAGATTAGAAATACATTTTGAAACCTTTTACATGAAAATTATTTTTCAATCAAAATATATTGTACATTGTATTTTCAGTGTAAAGAATATGTATAATTGCCAAAATAAATCCATAAACCTTGGATTTACTGGCCAATTGAGTGGATAGCATCAAAGTAAAATCATAATTTTAAGAACGAATCTAATCTGAGATAATCTGAGAGTGCTCCTTCAACAAGAATGAGTGTTGAAGCAAAACACTTGGATTATTTTCAGTTTTGCCGGCTTCCTGTGATGGACGATTTATTTTTAGGACAATCCAGAGAGTAACTATGTTGAAGAATCTGTGTACTGGAAATTTCTTTTCAAATTTCATGTTACCATGGCGACGTGCAACACGAATCTATCCTGTGTGAGCTTGTATGGTATCGTGTTCCACTTACAATTTGCCAGAAATCAAATTTAGCGCGCTGCAGTCAGGACACTAGGGAAATATCAATTCTATTCCAAATGATTTGATTTTGATGGGTTGCTGCTCGTCAACAAGGTTGCTAGTTTTTGCAAACTGTGTTTGCAATTTTGTTTGAAAGCAATTTGTTTATGTTCACCATCATCCTAATACAAATGTAGTGTGGTATATAGAAAGGTAGTTTAAGTGTTGGCAAGTCAATACAAATGATATTTTGGTTTTGAGCATAATACTGTTGTGGTTATTTAATTCAGCATCTTAATTTGATATACTTTTCTTTGTCATATCACTTTATATTGAGACACACATATAACTATATAAAAAAAGCAGTAATACAAAGACATGAATAAACTATTAGAACTGTTTGTCTTTTAAAGCTAAAAAGTATTTTATTTGTTAGGTTGAACTAAAGTTTATTTTTGTATATCTCAGATAGGACAACTACAACTTTGAAATTTTATAATTTAAGCCAGATATTATTAAAAATCTAATAAAAACTTCAGCAATAATGATGAAACACAGAAGTGCTATTAGTCTCATTTGGTACTGTTGTATTTTTCTGCTATAATGTGTTTTAAAACAGGTTTTAAAGGTTTCTTTAGTCTTTCTTCTTTCTGTTGTATTTTTTCTGATATGATTTTTGTCTCACCTGCATAGCAGAGTGAGACGATAGGCGCCGCTTTTCCGACGGCGACGGCGGCGTCAACATCAAATCGTAACCTGAGGATAAGTTTTTTTATCACAGGTAAAATTGGCATACCAGAAAGCATTATGTGTAAACATCTTCGCTCATGAATATTCATATCCCAGAGGTATCTCAATTGCCGCACACTTTATCAATCCTTCTTTACTTTAGTCCAATCTCCAACAAGTTTCTCTTTTTTAAGTTCATTTTTTATTCTTTATGTTTTTTTCTCTATTTGTTGGATAATGTGTTAACTGCCAGAATGTGGTCCCACATACTAGCCTTGCTGATGGATTGGTTCTCATTTGATAGGCGAGGTTTATTCCCTCAAAGGGAATTACGAAAGGAGATAATTTCCTTCTCCAACTGATGAAAACCTAAAAAAGGAGCTTTGCAAATGTTAGAGAGAGAGAGCAGAAGAGATCACACCGTCATCACTCAAAGTTATTTTGAAAAGGCTTGTTTTTCTTCTATCTTGTGGAGGGAGGGATATGGTGTGATATGATCTTGTTTACTTGCGTTCATGCATTATAAACAAATATACTTGAGAGCAAAAGAAAAAGAGAGAGAGAAAGGAAGTGGAAGAGAAAAATTGAGTGGAGAGAGGGTGATAGAGAGGGGAAGAGAGAAAGACAGAAAGATACAGAAAGAAAAGAAAAAGAGTGATGAAAGGGGAAGATGGGTATAAGAATATAAAACAAAATGTTGACACATTAGCATAGCTTGAATAGTGCTTTATACAGAAGAACATGCTTTATATACAGAAGAACATGCTTTATAATAGCAACCAGGAATACTACACAAACTGATAATTTTTTATAAAATTGAGTTTAAACAGCAATCTTCAATTTTAAGGGTATTTGGTGACATTTCAGATATTATTCTCGATGCTCTCCCTCCCAGATTCTGTTTTCCTCCACACACTGTGCTTCGCTCACTGATCACATGATTCACAAATTTATCCCTTACCTGAAGTTAAGGATTGCTCAATCAGTTGGTGAGGCACATTGTGTGGAAAAAAACAGAATCTCAAAGGTACAGCATCTGGACTAGTCGGATAGACACTGTTCTCCCTACCTTCCTAAAACTAGTTTACTGGAAACTAGTTAAAGTGATTGGTTAACATTGGTTTGACATTAAAAAAATCTGAGCTAGAAGGTCACACTTGTCACCTGTGTCTGTGATATGTTACAAAAATGAAGCCCAGAAAAAATTGCGTTCGAAAATGATTATTTAGTGCTTCAAAAATTGAAATATAAAGTGACCGGAAACACCATCTTAATTTCATCCCATACACTTATGTGTACTTTTTAGGCGTCTACAAGACGCCTATTTACAAAATCGGGATTTACCTTGTAGTTTTAGATTTTAATTCTCAATAATGGTTGTTTTCAGGGTTTATTAGTTCTAATACATGCACTTGTACACATGTTTCATCTTGGTTTGAGATTTTTTTAAATTGGCTGCTCACAAAGTTAAACAATACCTTTAAACATATAATGAGAACGGTCGTAGCAATCTTGAAAGAGATCTCCCAAACCGGTTCAGAAAACCACCTCGCGATGTAGTTTTCAAGATCGCTTTGCCTCGTTAAACCGGTTTTAGCATAATTGAGGACACAACCATTCTTCAGGAAGCGATCTTCGCACATTTTGAGCACGCTTCTCCATACAATACACTGTGTGTAGAATGCCTATGCTGCAGTTTCAAATTTCGCATGAAACATATCACCCCACTGAGAGCGTTCCCATAGCAACAACATGGCTTCGCGTGAAATGATTTTGAAAACCACAAATGGGAACGCTAGCAAAGCGATCTTCCAAACTGGTTTCCTGAACCGTTTTCCAGTAAACCAGTTTTAGAAATTATAATGAGAACGATGTCATAGACTGTTGCTAGGAGGTCTGTGATGTAGAATATTGATGGATGGGAATGGTTTCAACAAGTGTCATTTCAGCGATTTCCACTGACGAACACACTCTCAGCCAATCAGTATTGAGGATTTCAGTAGCTTATAACAGGGATTGATAAAAAGACTGACAAGAATAATCCCTCCCATGATGTTTCAATTCTATATATATATAATCCTACATCATGCGATCAATAATAGATAGTCTATCTGATAGATTATTGTACTTGTACCGAAGGTTGATTGGGGGTATCCTCTTAATATTTGATGAAGATGAAGAATGCCTTGATGGAGATATTGAACTTGGTCTTCAGGCATCACTGTATTTATCAAAAGAGGATTACTTTATCCTGCATAATTGATGAGATTAGATGATAATCCACCCCATCCTCCCCCCTCGTTATCTCTCCTTTAAGCCATTCCATCTTCGTCTTGTTTTTCGGGGAAGAAGACGCTAAGACGCTTCGCCACACGACCCGGTATCATCAAGACAGTATGCCTTGGTGGTGACGACTTCTCCTCTCCCGTCTCCCCCTGTCTCTCTCCTTGTGAATTGAGAGGCAAGTGTCACATCTTGTTGGTTGCCATGGCAACCCCTCCAGGGCTCTCATTAATGGATACTTGAGTGGATGAAGGACATTGTAAGGGCTAAGGAGGGCACCAAGGGTGTTAAGACACATCTTCCATTTCGCCATTCTTTCTTTCGTTCTCTCTCTCCGTTGTTTGTTTCTTAATACTTCCCTATATGTCTATTAACCTATATTTTAAAACACCCTCTTTTTCAAGTAACCTTTTAAGTCTGTAACCAGACCTGTACATAGTCGAGTTTTTTTTTTGTTGCTTTTTCCTTGTAAAAACATCGCCATATTGCAAGATATCTAATCTAAAAAACATGTTTTCCAGGTTGCATAAAACCTTGAGGTACTACTTAACCCATTGCCTGCTAGGATCACCTGATTCCCATGTAAACCTTAAAGGATCTTATGAAATTTAGTTTTTATTGGGTAATTAGATGGCATGCTTGCACACGGATGGGGGGGGGGGCTTAGAGGGGACATGGACTCCTAAGTTTTGCAACCAAGGAAAAAAGGAGGGGAAGCACAAAGGAAATGAAATAGGTGAAATATGTCATTTTCTGAATAGTATATAAACAAAATCCCCAATTTTAGAGAAATCAACAGAGGAAAGTCGTTACCAAGTAGGAAATGCCTCGTTACCTAGTAAACATCTAAAATCTGTTGGTTTTAAAAAAATATCTTATTGCAGTAAACACTTTGCAATAGCTGTCGCTGTAGATTGACCCATTTCAATGCTCTTCAAAGTGGTTATACATTTGAAGTAGCGCTGTCATCAAGTTTGTTTTCCGCAACCACACCTAATCTTGCCATAGGCAATTCATCTCATCTGGTTGCATAATAATTAGCTGCGTGTTCATGCACATGTTAGGCCTGGAAAAATGTAAATGTTAATCGCAATCAATTTTTTTTAACCAATTATATTATGAAAAATCACTGTAGACAAGGGGATATTCACTGATTGTTTGATAGCTTTAGATATCGATATGACTCAGTTGAACTTGATGAAACATTAAGACCCGTCTTGAGATTAAAACGTAAGTCCTCTCAAATGTGTCCGCCTCTGTTCCAATGCCCCAAAACAGTTATGATGTAGAGGATATGATATGGAAACGTGTTTTACAGGATCTTGCTATTTTACATGAAAATTTATTTATTTATTAATCAAAATGAAGTAAATTTACTTCAATAACTCCATACATCTACTTGATTTGCTAGTTCAGCCCTCTGGACTGCCATACCCGAATAGAACTCCCAAGGATTTAAAAAGCGCGAGCGCGCCCTCTCCCGTTCAGGCTTACTACCCATGATCACCGCGCAATTAGCGTCCATCTTCCTCTTTTGCTTTCGGCAAGCCACCTGTCAAGACGTGCTCAGATAAGTCTCCTAAGAGCTCAAATCTTTTTGAGCTTTGGTATATTATTTTCGCTTATCTGTGGTGCATTCTCCCTTTTAATTTCAATCTTTCCATTTGTGTGTAAGATTGTGTTCAGAATTTACACTTGGCGTGACTTTTTAGACGTGTTTTTGGTGACACTTAAATTGTTTTTTTAACGTTTGAGTTCTCGTCGCGCCGCATCGCTAGCGCGTTCGCGAGGCACCGGGCTTGGCCTGCCTACGTGGCAGCAAGCCTTCACCACCTGTCATGGTTATTGTTCTTCACGTTCAAAGCGTGGTGGCTTTTGGTGCCGTTTTTGAATTAAATTCTAGACAGCCTCTACACTTTGTTGTCGAGGGTGTTATTGTTATTTCTTTTTGCAGGTTGGGATCTTCAACTCTGTTCCTTCCTTGCTTTCTGGAATTGATTTATTAAGATTTTCGATTGATTATTGATTGATTAATTCTTCAATTCTCTTTCCTTTCTGTTCTGAATAAATTTCTTAATTGATATTTTATTCACAGGCGGATCTTAAAGCTCAATTCCTTTTTCCTTTTGTTCTGAATAAATTTCTTGATTGATATTTTATTCACAGGCGGATCTTAAAGCTCAATTCCTTTTCCTTCTGTTCTGAATAAATTTCTTGATTGATATTTTATTCACAGGCGCATCCTAAAGCTCAATTCCTTTTCCTTTCTGTTCTGAATAAAATTCTTGATTAATATTTTATTCACAGACGCTTCGGGGATTGTTTAATTCGGCTTACGCAATTATACCTGATGATTGTTCGGTTATTCAATCCCCCCTAAAAAAAAAAAAAAAAAAAAAATTTTTGTTCTTTACAGGTGGGGTCTCCTTCCTGTTAGAAATTTTTTTGACCTGTCCCGGAATTGTTTTCTTCGTTCAATTCCCTCTTCCCTCCTAGTCTTATATATTTTTTTATTTCGACAGGCGGGCTCTACGATTCCCTTTGAGGATTTACTGTGTCGTTCTTCCTCTTGGAATCGTTACTAGAGACGTTCCTCCTTCCTCCTGTTCTGAATTTCTTTACCTTTCCACAGGAGGTTATTTTTTTTTTTCCTCTTGGAAATTATCGTAAAATTTCTCTTATCTGGAATTATTTGTCTCTCAATCCCTTTTCTTCCTGCTCTGAAATGCTTGTTTTTGTGTTTCTTCGCAGGTGGAAACTTCGTTCTCTTTTGAACTTGCATTCATTTTTGAATTTTTGTTTCGAATTTTTCCTTCGGGCACAAAAAAAAGAGAATATAGTAGGGGAACCTTGTAGGAGTTTCTTTTTTCAAAGTCTCCGACCTCCTTTTTATTTTCTTACAGGCAGATACCCAAACTATTCTTAGGTTCTTCTTCCTCCCTACCCCTCCCCTCTTGTTTTGTTCTGTTTGCTCAAACAAACTCCTTTTAGGAGGAGGGAAAGACCACTCCGGTCTCCACTTTTAATCTAAGCGAGATCTTTGTAAAAAAAAAAAAAAGAAAAAGAAAAATTCTTGTTTTTCCTTTTTCAGGGTA
The DNA here is from genome assembly GCF_018143015.1 of Lytechinus variegatus. Lineage (NCBI taxonomy): Eukaryota > Metazoa > Echinodermata > Echinoidea > Temnopleuroida > Toxopneustidae > Lytechinus > Lytechinus variegatus. Next base: position 23,774,775 of record NC_054747.1, on the reverse strand, counting down.
GAGAGAGGTATCTTTGAATGGGACTAACACAGCCCCAGAGGACCTGGTGCCCTCCACGGGGACCGTCCCGATTGCAAGTTACAGAAGTCGGCCGCCTCCAGGCGAGCAGGAGGGACGCCGCGGTGAGCGCCCAGCGGCGGTGAGTATGAGGGTGCGTCGATCAGCATTCCGAATTTGCGGTCGGATGCTAAGAGAAGGAAGGCCGAGACTGTGGTGCCACGGTCTCGGACAAAGGAAAAAGTGGTAGCCAAGGCTTCCAAGCCTAAACTAGGTCCTGCCGCCGCAGCACCCATAGGGCTATGCGACCCACCGGCTACCGGGTCACCAGAAGTCCGGAGGGAGAGTGCGGTTCTCTCCCCCCGGCACAGGTCAGGATCTCTGCCGTATAAGTCGTCCTCCGTTGACAGCATCGGGAGAGATCGCCCAGCCCCTGACCGCGAGAGGCGTCACACAGACTGTAACCACAATCTGATCGTGACCACAATCTGACCCCGTCAGATTCGGGTGAAGTTTCGTTGTTGGCGGCCGCCCTGCCAGGGGCGGCAAATCGTAAGAGATCACCCGTGCCTCTTGTGCCTTCTTCTGCTCCGGCCACGCCGGCGGAGCCCGCAAAATAAGAAGAAGAAGAAGAGGTCGAAGGAGAGGTCGGCCAGCCCTGTTGCCATGGGCATTCCTCCTTCAGACCCTCTTATCGGTGGCCAGATGTTACAGTCATACATGTTATGCTGCTATATTCTGCTACCGCGAGAGGCGTCACACATCGGGCTGTGACCACAATCTGACCCCGTCAGATTCGGGTGAAGTTTCATTGTCGGCGGCCGCCCTGCCAGGGGCGGCAAATCGTAAGAAATCACCCGTGCCTCTCATGCCTTCTTCTGCCCCGGCCACGCCGGCGGAGCCCGCAGAAAGAGAAGAAGAAGAGGTCGAAGGAGAGGTTGGCCAGCCTTGCTGCCATGGGCGTTCCTCCTTCAGACCCTTGTGTCGGTGGTCAGATGTTACAGCTATTCATGCTGCTACATTCTGCTACCGCGAGAGGCGTCACACATCAGACTGTGACCACAATCTGACCCCGTCAGATTCGGGTGAAATTTCGTTGTTGACGGCCGCCCTGCCAGGGGCGGCAAATCGTAAGAAATCACCCGTGCCTCTTGTGCCTTCTTCTGCCCCGGCCACACCGGCGGAGGCCGCGAAGAAGAAGAGGTCGAAGGTGAGGTCGGCCAGCCCTGTTGCCATGGGCGTCCCTCCTTCAGACCCTTGTGTCGGTGGTCAGATGTTACAGCTATTCATGCTGCTACATTCTGCTTTCGAGTAGTGCGGGTTCACCCCACCCTCGACGTCTACTCACCCCGCTGATGCCCCTGAGCATCAAGCGAGACAAGTGGGCAATAACCACCAGACACCCGGGAAATCCTCGAGCGATTCTGTTAAATCGCCAGCCAGTGCACCGACTAACCGGGTGCCCCAAGATCGCGTGTGCTTTCCAGCATTTTCGTCGACCTCAGAGCACGTGCCCCAGCCGACACGCGGGGCCACCCCGGCGCTTACTGGACAACCCCCGGTTCAGTCCATAGAGCGAGACTCCCTTTACGAGGACAACCCCTATCCCGCGGTCGACTTTTCAGTAAGCGCTCAGGCGCTGCTTGACAAGTATCTACCTCACATCTACCCTCCGAGCGGGGGTATTGATGAAGCAAGGGAGTCCATATTTTCTCGCCCCGCCTCTTCAGGCGCTCCGAGCTCAATCGGCCGAATTGGGGGTCTCGGAGAGTGACGGGGTCGCTCTAGACGAGGCGGCTCCTACAACGAGGAAGCCGCCAGCTCCGTGGGTGTAAACCCACCCCCGCTCTGCTGCTGCCCGGAAGCGCCAGGCTCCGGCGCCGCCGTCTCGAAATTTTCAAGCCTCTCGAGGCTAGCGAGAAGGCAGAGGCAGGGGGGGGGGCGATTATTATGCAGGTACTCCCGAATTCGCCCTCTACGTCAAGCTCACATACGGCGACGACTCCTTCAGCGGTAACTCTCTCCATTCTTCCCCCTAAGCGGGCCCGTAGATTGGAGGTATGAATCTCTTACATACCGCATGCCGCACTTCTCTCGTGAGAATGTTTGGCTGCTTTGAGAGGACAACCTATCACGTCCGCGGACCGTCCGCCCAGGCGACGGGACCGTCGCTTTTCTGGCCTGAACCTCACTTTCTATTCGAAAGTAAGGGTGCCCTGTCTTACTTAGCTCCTACCCTTGCAACGCCAGAGTCAGGGCTAGTACAGACACCCGTTCTCCAGCGATCGCCGCTGAAGAGAGGGCGACTCTGATATGAGCACCATCACCGCTCAGCGGTATGTCTCACTATCTCATAGCTCTCCGAGCTTATGAGTATGTATATCGGATCTGAATGTCACGGCGATTAAAAGTTCTCCTGTGCTTAATAATCGCTATGCCTTCACCACCCGGTGCATTATGATTATGTTAACCTATTTGTCTCGTATTCGGGCGGCTCGTACGAACCCTGCCCGAGCTGCCATCACCGGTCGTCCCCCCGGACACCGCCGGCAGCACCCGCACCGAATACGTAGAAGGAATCAGCTTTTCATATGCTAGATATCCCTCCTGTTGACATTCACAGCTGTTCCCCGAGTCTTTCCCGGTTGGGTAAACATCATCTCGGAGGAAAGTAACCGCCGTACATCTCATGAGATTGTTGGCTATGTACGCGCGTTCAAACTTGTTTAAAGCCCCAGGATTCTCTGTCGGCATTCTATGCCTACTTTCTGGGCACACCCACCGTACCGGGTCGGCGAGTTCACACCAAACTGTACACCGCCAGACCATCGGTCGAGCTCTAACTGTCTATCTTATAGACTGCCCTCTATGTGGGTCAATCTTGCGGGCGTCTCCGCCGCTCCCTCCTTGTGCGGAGTGGTCTACGGTGGATGTCTTTACCGTGCCCGTTAGTCGAATCGGCTTCTTTCTTAGAAATTTTTTCACGGCACACTCGAGTCGCCCCGCATGCTGCTTTCATCCTCCTTCCATGCAAGGCATGTGGCCAGGGTCACCGCACGACCGAGGATGATGTAACAGTGGATGGATGTATGCTTATGCCTTCCTAACCACGATCACTACGACCCGCCTTCTCTCGGGCCGACTGTGGATGAGCCTCTCCATGTAAGTGATTTACTTCACTGGAGTTCTTCTTTTAGAAATTTAGATTCTCATCCCCCGCTGCTTAGGGCGTCATTTTTGCCGCCCCCCCGCAGCTTTTTGGAGCTCCTTATCTTACCGATATCGGACTGTTCCACGCTGCCGCAACCGGCGCCGGCGGTGCTCGCTCTTACGATCACCTGAGAAACAGGCCTTGTGACTGTTTTCATAAACAACTGGTTCTCACCGCAGACTGATGGAAATTTTGTGATTACTTCCTCAAGTCTCCTTCGCTTGTTTCTTCAAGCGAGGACTTCGACACTCTTAGCCAGTTTCCGTCCCTAACTTGATAGGACAGGGCCGTTGCTACCTCATTCGATTCCGTTGGGAATGTAACGGTTGAGGTATCATATCTGGCGATGTCTGTTCGTTTAGAGCATCTCTTGATGGTCGTTTACACGTAATATCGTGACAGATTTTTTTCGCCAGCTCCCTCTGGCGTACACTTGCTGCTGCTAGGGATTCCCCCGCCCAGCGGACAGCCATCGCAGCCTAGCCTCACGGGCTCTCTCGGCGATGGTGGCTTGAGCCAAGCCACCTCTTCCACCGCGGGCACTGCACCCTCAGATGGGTGCTTCAATCAGTATGGGAGAAAGGGGATCCTGAGTTCTCTCTCGATCACTCGGTCTAACACACTTTTGTCGTGATGTGTACCGCGCTGTATCCCTGACACGCCCGGTTGAGCTGTTTTGACCTGGTCCCCTTCGGACCGCTAGTAACTTTTTACCACAGCTCTCTATCAGAATTCTGCAGATTTCTGCCCTCACGCATTTGAGACAGATATCGAATTCTGGGCGCTTTCTCCCACGCGGAGGCTTCCCCTACAGAAATTTCCAAGCTTGCGGGAAGCGTGCGACTAGCTTGCGCAAGCTTGCGGCATGCTAGTAACTAGCATGCGGTTAGCTTAATAAGCGTGTGATATGCGTGCAGAGTAATAGTTAAGCGATCTTTTAGCGAGCAGGGACTGTTCGCTAGCATGCACTCGCTTATTAAGCGAGTGCCCTGCTAGTCGCATGCTAGTTACTAGCAAGCGGCACGCTTAAATTTCGGTAGGGGTTCTGAGATATCTCGCCTTCTCAGATTGGTCGATTGATCACTTACTGAGCCTTAAAAGCTTCAGTTTTCCGATCACGATTCTTGTTGAAATTTTCAACAAATTTCAATTCTTACGCTCTAGTCAGCAGGTGATGTTGTTCTCCTGACACTAGGCCGAGGGCCCATGATACTTAGTATTCCTGAGTATACAGGGCATTCCTCTCGAGGACATTTTTGAGGGCCGCCTTTTGGCGCTCAACTAACTCCTTCACTTCTTTCTACTTGAAGGACATTCCGTCCAGCGAGGCGAGATTTGCTGCTTCGGCGCTTAAAGCAGCTGCGGCTTTTTCCCCCTCTCCCTAAATTTCGTTGTTTTTGTTTTTTCTTTTAAATGTTCTTAGGCTTACAATTGAAAACATGCCTCCCTACGGTTTGAGTCCGTGCTGGTCTAGCAAATCAAGTAGATGTATGGAGTTATTGAAGTAAATTATGAAAATACTTACCTGATTTTCTTATTTACGAGATAACTCATACATCTACTTGATACCCTCCCACCGACCCTCCGCCTTGCGTAGCAACATGTTTCAACGTATGGGCTTGCGAAAGGTGAGGAAGATGGACGCTAATTGCGCGGTGATCATGGGTAGTAAGCCTGAACGGGAGAGGGCGCGCTCGCGCTTTTTAAATCCTTGGGAGTTCTATTCGGGTATGGCAGTCCAGAGGGCTGAACTAGCAAATCAAGTAGATGTATGAGTTATCTCGTAAATAAGAAAATCAGGTAAGTATTTTCATAATTTGTGTTAATTTGTTTTCTTTTTTAAAACCTAATTCCAAAGTATGAAATGGGCTGACAATTTCAGGATATAATCTGAATACAGTCTTTGACTTTGATAGCCAATCACTAGACTTGTATCATAAATACCCGAAGAGCTACTATATGAAACATCACCAAGAGAGAGCTGTATATACAAATCAATTCCAAGTTTGAATTGTATTGGCTGAAAAAAAAATCCAATGTCATATTCAATGATGTATGATTGGAATTTTTAAAAGATTATATTGATGGTACTGTTCTGCCATTGCTATTATTATTATCCCGGCTTTAGCGCGGCTACCTAGGCACTCAAGCATTCAAGGAATTTTCTTTTTACCGGGTACCCCTTATCGCCTCACCAGCGTTGAGTGCAGCACAATGTGGGTAAATTTCTTGTTGAAGAAAAGCACCATGGCTGGGACTTGAACCCAGGTCCCTCAGATTGAAAGACAAGAGTCTTAACCACTAGACCACTCGGGTATGATTGACATTATTGACTCTTAACCAAAGCTTTAGCTGTACTTTAAACCAGTCTAAAACATTTTTCGTTTTTTTTTTATATAAAATCACTTCTCAAGTTTGGAATAAATTTAGGTGTAGGATGTAATAATTTAAGTAGCTTGAGACGAGCTTTTAATAATGCTTTATCAAGTTCAGTAGAGTCGTATCAATAGCCGTAGCATATATCAAACATTCCGTGACTACCCCCTTGTAAGAAATGATATTGCTTTGATAAAAACTGGATACAGGCAGCTACATAAATATACTCATAAATTCATTTGGTGGCTTAGTCTAGCCTACCAGACTTAGGTTTGATTATGCTGCTATTTTCCCCCGAAGAGTGGGATCATTTTCTTTGTAATGAATAAATAGTGTGACACATTTATGGTATTATTGACATGAAATACGTGTATTGTTAAAAAATGAGCAGAATTCTAAAGACCTTTTGCTCATATCATCCCGACGTATACGCATGTGTGATATCTATATGCGGAAATTCCTCTATATGAAAACACACACAGTACGTGCTTTTCACACCATTATAACCTGAATATGTTTCAAGTGTAATTGTGGCTGCTCCAGTTCCGATATTTCCTCACATGAATGTTGCGTCACGTCGTCCGTATCAATGGCTGGTTTGCGTTTGCCGAGCCTAGCCAGCCGGGCTCTCGTGTCGGACGACGCATGAGTTCGGTTGGGAGGAAGATCGTGAGTTATCTGGAACAGAAAATTACAAGATATTTGGCAGGTATAGAGGGCTTTTATTAGGCTATGTACACAGTATATCTCTTCTGTCAAGGCATTTTTCCTGACTCTATAATCTTAAACACGTATTTGTCATGTAAACCATTCACTTTTTAATATAAATCCCCATATTTCGACATGTATTTATTAATATATAATCTATTCATATTAAATCATGTATTACAATTTTTATTGAAAAATTATATCTTTTTTATTTGTTTTCTTTATTTCACACTGCAGGGTAAGCCTGTTCAGTTATGCAAAACTGTTTTCCAAAGGTGTCCTGCAGTTTAACAAATAACTCAATATAGCAATTGAATGTATGTAACATATAATTAAGTTAAACAGAATACATTGCCAAAGAAAAAAATATTGACATGTTATGTCAGTTTTGTTTATTCTTGGCTATATTGCAGTTAATGTATATGCTTAGTGAACAGAAAAGAAAATTGTATTTTCTGTACAAATGAATTAATACCACAAAGAAGAGGAAATTTATATTTGTTGGACCTCTGAATATCAAGAAAAAGATTTGTAAGTTCCATTCAAATTTGGTTTTGATAAGTATTCGTTTTTTGGGAAATCCTGAATCGTACTGTTTGCCCCCTACAAAAAAAAAAAAAATTGACAAACAAAATAAACATATTTTTTTTAATTTTGTAATTCATGTTTGCAAAACAGGGAGAGTATTTTGAACTAGATATTGAATTTGAATAGAAATAAAAGTTATTTAAGCTGTAAGGGCTTTTTAAAGGCTCTTTTATCATCACCATTGCTAGGTATTAACCCATACAATCTTCCTTAATTCTCACAGCAGTGCATGTGCATTGAGTTTCTCAAGCCCGGTGTGAGAGAGATTAAATGAATTTGTGTTACATCAATACCCATAACAACCCAGCCGCAGCCGCTTAATTGTCGGCTCGTGGTGCAGTTCAGAATTAAAAGTGATGAAATTTAGAGTAATCTTGGGGTACTTTGGAGGCGGTAACCATGGAAACTGCACTCCTCTTTGATGTTCTCATCATTATTAATGTCTCCCCGTTCTCCAGTGGTCATTTCTCACTCCCCACGCATTCTCTTTTGAATTGTAAATGGTATTATTAAGCTAATAAAAGGACTTGGATCAATTCCCTTTGCTGAAAGGAAGATTAACAGCGGTAATTACAGCTTAAAAGGGGGATATTGTCGAGTTGATGAATGATAAATAAATAGGGTCAGGAATGGCAATTATAGAATTGAACATTTGGTCTCATTTTCTTTATATTGTTTTTACATGTTTTATCCTTCACTCTAAAAATGCAATAGGTGAAAAGGATGGAATAGGGTCGAGTTTCCACCCATATTGTCAATCCTCAGTTCTTTTCTAGAGTGATTTACCTCTTTCCACCCTCTCATTTTCGGAGTGTTTATTTTTCTGTTCGATATTGCTTTAATAGTAAAATGAGCAATATTTTCCCTGCCCGAGAAGTGACATTTTTATCATTCTTGACACTATAAAAAGCAAATTATGTAAACTATTGGTGCTTTCATTTCTTCCAAATAATAAATGAACTTCTCATAATATAGATTGTAATGGGAATTTAACAGGTGGTTGAGATTTCATATTTATTTCGTAAACAAGATACTTTTTATCAACCCCCCCCCCACTGGATTATTTTTTTTTCATCAGAAAGTGTAGAAATTAGAGAAAAATCTGCGTAGCAAAACATGGACTCCCAAAACCTAAATTTTGTTAGCATCGATGGCAGGAAGCCTACACGTGTTGGATGGTCGACGGTGCGGACAATTTAATTCAATCTGCTAGACTTGAAGGAGTATTGATGACAGTGTTTTATTAGATTTGGACGATGTGAAAACGGAAAGAAAACGCTTTTGAATGATGTAAGAAAGGAGAGTAAAGCAATTCTCTAGTTTCGCATTAGAAAGTCTGAGAGTTATGTGATTAGGAGTGCACACTTGTTTTCTTTCCTTTCTTGTTCGACTCTTCAGATTTTTCCAATCTTTTTCCTTTTCTTCCCCAGATTGATTTTGTGTACTCGCTAACAAAACGCCTCGAGGCAACGACAGCTATTGAACCTGCCCCAAAAAGCTGGCACACGCTCTGTCATATTTACCATGCTTTTTTTTGTAAAGAAAAACCCTTTGAATTTTCTGGTCAAGTAAAAGTGGACCTGCATGTCTATTGGCAGAAAAGTATTGAACAAATTAGCAATCTGCCATTTCTTGTCTTTCTTCCTTCTTCGATATGTTGTTGTTTTAGCTTTTACGGCTTTTTAACTTTCATCAGTGAATATTTTTGACAGATTTTGTTTTAGGAGTAGTTAGTCTTTGCCCAGGCTTTAATTTCCTTCAAATGATTAATGATAACCTATTTTCAAATTATTTGATGTGATAATTGATTTGTGTCTAAGTTCATCTGTAGGCATTTGTGCATTGTGAATGTATGTGAAGTGTAAGGAACAGGGGGGGGGGGGGGTTAAAAGACTTTTTAAGTACGATTTAAAGTTATGCTTAAATGTCAACTCGCACATAATGCTTAACACTCAATCTCATTGTTTAATGTGCAGTAGAGCGCCTCTTTTTAGCATGATCTGACCAATGCAATGATGCGTTTTATAACCGCATGAAGCAATCAATCTAGTCATGACTTTAAGTCAGATTTAAGTGAGATTTAAATTTATGCTTCAATGTCAACTCGCACATAATATTTAACACTCGATCTCATTTTTTAATGTGCAGTAGAGCGCCTCGTTTTAGCATGATCTGACCAATGCAGTGATGTGTTTTATGACTGCATGCAGCAATCAATCTAATCATGACTTTAAGTCAGATTTAAGTGAGATTTAAATTTATGCTTAAATGTCAACACGCACATAATATTTAACACTCGATCTCATTGTTTAATGTGCAGTAGAGCGCCTCTTTTTAGCATGATCTGACCAATGCAATGATGCGTTTTATAACCGCATGCAGCAATCAATCTAATCATGACTTTAAGTCAGATTTAAGTGAGATTTAAATTTATGCTTCAATGTCAACTCGCACATAATATTTAACACTCGATCTCATTTTTTAATGTGCAGTAGAGCGCCTCTTTTTAGCATGATCTGACCAATGCAGTGATGTGTTTTATGACTGCATGCAGCAATCAATCTAGTCATGACTTTAAGTCAGATTTAAGTGAGATTTAAATTTATGCTTAAATGTCAACTCGCACATAATATTTAACACTCAATCTCATTGTTTAATGTGCAGTAGAGCGCCTCTTTTTAGCATGATCTGACCAATGCAATGATGCGTTTTATAACCGCATGAAGCAATCAATCTAGTCATGACTTTAAGTCAGATTTAAGTGAGATTTAAATTTATGCTTCAATGTCAACTCGCACTTAATATTTAACACTCGATCTCATTTTTTAATGTGCAGTAGAGCGCCTCGTTTTAGCATGATCTGACCAATGCAGTGATGTGTTTTATGACTGCATGCAGCAATCAATCTAATCATGACTCTATTTGGTGCATTGCAAGAAACTTGCGATCAATTGCAAATCTATTTTTGTTCCCGAAATCAAGCATAAGCCGTGCAATTAATTGCAAATTTATGATTGATTGCTAATCTGCTCCATGAAACAAGGAGTGTAATCTGATTTGCTATAGTTAAAAGGGATCAGTCAATCGTAAAATTGCAATGGAATATTTGCAATTGACTGCAAATATTTTCTTGCCACACCCCTTTAGTCACACCTAAATCTTTGTGAAACACCCCCTCATACACAACAGGATCAAAGAAGTGACTTATATTTTTTTCTTAGCAGTTTGCTACTTTTTATTATTTTTTATCTTTTATTAATTTTTAATATGTGCCTTTACCTGTCTACATACATTTTTAGATATTTTTTTTAAGTAACTTAAATAAGGAAAAGAGATTTTATAGCAAATGATAGGTAGCAGGGGAGGAGAAGGAATTTGAGAGAAAAAAAACATGACAAAGTGAGATGAAACTATTGTGTGAGAGGGGGAAGGGTAATAAAATGGGAAATGAAAGGAGAGATAAAAAGGAAGGAACGAGTTGTACGAATGTACAATTTGATGATGTTTTTATTATCAAGAATAAATTGAAATGGAATTGAATTGAATTGAATTGAGAGAGAGGAAGAAAAGAGAGGGATAGATAGATAGTAATGAGAAAGAAAGAGAGAGGGAGAGAGAGAGAGAGAGAGCAAGACAGATAGAAAGAAGGGAGGGGGGGGGGAGTGTGAGTGGAGAGTGGTATGTGATTTTCGTCTGAAGTTTGGTCTCCCAGTACTCTAACATTTACAGAGATGTGAATAGAATGGTAGGACTCCTCCATCAAGGGGATTTCCCTGGAGTGTAATCTACATTCATACCTGCATCTCTTGTTCCATGTGCGAGGTGTGAAGCCAGTCTACTTTCTCCTCCGATACCTCTCTCCATGGGGTGTCCAAAGCCTTGCTCAGGTGTAGCAAACTTTTCTATCATTGTCAAAGAATCTGACAGCTTTACTTGCTTTTTTTGGAGGGTTTACCGAGAAATATTGGTGGTTTGGTAACTTTTGACCCTTTTCTGTCAAATGTTTTTTTTATCATCCTTTTCAATCTCCTTTTCTGACTTTCCCTCCATCTTCTTTCTCTCATCCATCCAACTGCTCCTCCACTCCACTTCTATACTTCTCTCCTCTCCTCCTCTCTCCTTTATTTTTTTAAAATCTCTCTTATAATAATAATAGGCATTTATATATCGCCATCTATCTAGAAATATTCTATTCCGAGGCACGTTGTTATTATTATTACCCCGGCTTTAGCTTGAGCTGCCTTTTAGCACTCACGCATACATTCAAGGAATAAGTCTTGCCTGGTACCCATTCACCTCACCTGGGTTGAGTGCAGCACAATGTGGATGAATTTCTTGCTGAAAGAAATTACACCATGGTTGGGATGCTCAACACATAAAGTTGTATGGTGGTGCTGAATAATGTATATTAAAAAATTGAAACTATTGGTCACCTACGGTCATCAAATAATTTGGTGGTGATTTTTTTTAAAGCTAATTGCTAAGAAAAGCCTAAATTTGTGTAAGCAAGCAACCAGAGGACCAAATGCTTTATGTCCTCTCCAAGGGACTTGCAAATGAGGTTAAAATGCCTTGCAAAATGGGTACTTGTGGAAGAAGCAAGTGGTGGAGGAGAGTAGGAGGGGTTGGACTGAGGGGGGGGGATGCATGGAATAGAGCACAGTGAAGGGAGTGGGAGAGGGTGATCTCTGTGAGTGCGAGCCTGTGAGGTGAATTCAGGTCACCCCCGTAGTTGGGACTAAACCGGATTCAAAACCGGGATGATTGACTGACTTGCATTCCTGGTGGGAATCAAACCCGGATCAAACCAGAATCAGTCCCCGCTGTACCTACTAATCTATGATCAATAGTAGTAAATTATAAACCAGGCTTAAACCGCTTTAAATAAACCAAAGCTCATAATACCCAATCTGCTTCATAAAACATCCATACCTAGCTTTTCGCAAAGATTTTCTATTCCTCCCCAGTCATCTGATATTACGTTGTCCTGATCCTATCAATGGAAGCCTAGAACAACTACATCAGATAAGAAACAGCGAAAAGCCATATGGGAGTTTCATTCTTTACTATCGCCATGGAAACCGGCATCCATAATAACCTCGACAAGGCCTTTGTTAATGGGAGCACGAGAATGATATCTTTTTGATGGTAGAGGTCTTTTCCTACAAAGAATAATTACACTAATGGGTATTATTGAGGATTATATGTCGTTCCTTTTTACACAAACATGTTATCAAGAATGATGGAATCTTGTTTCTTCTTTTTGTTCTGCTTGACCATTCTTTTTGACCGAATTACAGAAATAAGGAGGATGCAACCATTCTTTTCTTTTGATATATCTCTCTTTCCATTTCCTTCTCTCTCTTCCGTCTCCCCCCCCCCTCCCGCTTTCTCTCCGTCTTAACGCTCCATTCATTTTAGTTAACATGTATTGTATTTTACCACAATGCCTTATGGAACATTTATATATTCTGCGATGAGCTACTCTTCATTGTTGCATTGTTATCTTTGAACTGTTAAATCTGTATTTATGTTGTTTTTAAAAGAGCCTTTTTTATTCGGCTTGTGAAATAAAGATGACTTGAATTTAATTGAATTTTCTCCATTTATCCTTATTCTACTGATTTCTTTCTTTCACCCTCTCTCTTTCAATTCCTCTCCCCCTCCCCCCTCTCTCACTCACTTCTCTCTGTCTTTGCACCCCGTCCCTTTCCCTCCATCTATCTTTATTCTACTGAATTCTATTTGACTAGATTCTATCTGCTCTCTCTGTATATATTTGTTGTAGTAGTAAAGTCAGAATGAGTTTTAAATGAACCACCGTGGGTTGGCTGCACGCTCTCTTTCACTTCTAATTAAAGGCCATCTTCCTTCTCCTTTTCCCCGATCTTGAGGTATTCCTCAAGCAGGCCAGGCAAATTTGTAAATCACCGTAACAGGTTTTCAAGATCAAATTGATTCAAACCATGAAACTGATAGATAGATACCCTTGCATCGTTCCGTAAATTTTGGAGTATTTTAAAGTGGCCATATTTTCAGTTTCCCTTTCTCTGTATCTGCTAACAAATGTTGACACCACACACCAAAAACTGTGATGGTGTTTGGTGTACATAAGAGGGCCACACCAGTCATGTTGCTCTGGTGTTAAATTTTGGTGTTAATTCAATGCAAATGAGTGTTATTACAGCACCTTTGGTTTTGGTATTATGTTCAATCTCTAAGGTGTAATGTTAAACTTTAGTGTGTGGTCCTCTAGGGACACCAAGTGGTGTCAGATTTAACACCTCAGTTTTTAATGCATGTCATTTTCATCACTGTGCTCACAATACCCCATTCTCTCTCTCTCTCTCTCTGTGATCCATTCTAAATGAAAATTATCTAGCAGTTGCATTAAAGTGAAAACTGTATATAAAGACCACTTAAGGGAAAAAAAGTTTAAGTTGCGGACAGATTCTTGTAATACAGTTTCAATTGTGGAAAACTATTTACTGGAGAATAAACTTTAATATGGCCTTTGCAGAGAGGTGGTCAAGTTTGGCTGTGCATTGTTTGCTTTATTTATGCACATATTGTAGTGCTGGGGTTTTGATAGCAAAAGAAATATGTTTAATTATGCAAAGAAGTTAACTTGTTATATGTTTCTTACATTAAGTTAATTTCACATAAACATTCTTAAAATGTATAGAGCGAAATTTGCAATTTTCAGATTTAAAATTTGATTTTTCTACTCTCAACTTTCAATTTTCCATTTGTTCATGGAATAATGATTATTTGAGATACCTTCCTTGACAGAGACCTTGAATAAAGGCAAACAAATTGAGCATTTAATTTAAAAAAATGTAAATCAAAGGCATGATATTTTATGTTAAAAGGTGTTTGGATAAGGAATTAAAAAAATTGCTCCATTGACAATAACATCTCGGATATGAAATCTAATCCTAATTCTAATCTTCACATTCTGAAACAACCCCTTACCCATCCAGATTGGATAAATGAATTTTGGGGAGTAAGTAAGGTGTTCCTTTAATATCTAGCTAGTATAGTATTGATGCGTCGTAAACTAGGATTGATGCGCCCTGTAATCTACATGCTATCACGTTTCCTCTCAACGTGGCCCGTGCGTGAGTCGAGTGCTTGTCGGCGAATTTATGGTGCGTTTATGGCGCATTATGTCGTATTGTATAGGTATTTGAGCGGAGGGGTTTGAGGAAGAATTATGCGCGGTGGAGGTGGAAATGTCTTAATGATGTGCTTGGCTGCAGATTGGATGCTGGTAAAATCCCAGTTGTGTGTCAGCCTGTTGTATCGGTGTGTCATTGACGACTCATTTATTTTTAGCTGTTGGTTGGTAGTATTTTTGCAAGTTGTTATGATGGATTGCGGCTTGGAGTGATTATCCATTCATTTCACTTGACGTCCCCATTTCAGAAATGTATTGTCGTTAAGGATCCTTTCATAAAGAATGACGATAATGTCAATTTTTATTACGAACTCATTTAATGTATGTGATATATTGTATGAGTATTAATATCACTATTGGAATGTCAATTTGAACTCACATCATTCCCCTACATTGTAAATATGTCATGGCTTGCTACTGCAAATCAATGCTACACTTAAACTTCTCCTCTGTCAAAATAACACTACTACTACTACTACTACTACTGCTGCTACTACTTCTATCAATGCTACTACTTGTACTGCTACTACCACTACATGAACTTCTACTACTACTACTACTACTACTACTACTACTACTACTACTACTACTACTACTACCAAATACAACATGTATTTCTACTTCTTCTTCTACAACTACTGTTTCTACTACTACTGCTGCTACTACTACTACTACTACTACTACTACCACCACAACCACCACCACTACTACTAGTACTACTGCTGCTGCTACTACTGCTTCTATTACTCTACTCCTACCACCACTTCTACTAATACTACTAATACTACTACTACTACTTCTGCTAATACTACTACTACTACTTCTAACTACCATTACTACATCTACTACTATTACTACTTCTACTACTTTTTTTTAACAATGATTAAATTAATATGTAGGTATATATTCTGTAATTCTATTAGAGGTATGTACTGATCTTGGTCCATCAAAAAGAGTTAGTTAGGTTAACATTATTAGCTACAAGACTTTGCGCACTTCTGTGTACCAGGGTTGGTGGAAAATGCCTCCAATAGCACAACCAACTAGTCTCCCAAAAGTTGAATAAGAATCCCTCTACCTCTACCTCTGGTTACCAACCAGCTAGAATTGTATACATCTGCAACAACAGGTTTATTTTCAATACCACTCAAATATGAACAAAAAAGTGAAACCCTATTCTATTATTTTCATGCACATTCGGTGTATAGAATATACAAAATATGCATGTTAGAGAACATAATGATGCTCCAATTTGACTTATGACATAGATTTTGGGTAGAGTCTTGTCTGTGTGAAATCATGGATTTGTGGAAAAAGTCCATCGTGAAATTAAATAGTGTAAGAGAGTGACAAAGATACATGGATGGATTGTTCAAGATAATGCATGATTATCGAATTCTTATACGTGTACACATTGAAGAAGCCCTTGGGTGGCCACTCAAGTATATTGCTGTACACACTCAGGTTTTGCAAACCCACCCTAAACAAGTTTTATCCATTGTTCAAGTCATTACCCTATTCAAGTATTTTCGCTTGCTTTTTTGAAGCATAACCCGTAAAAATATATAAATGTTTTACCCCACAACCATACCTTTTTGCCAGAGTTTGGCTTTTTTAACACCCTAAAATGTTCTGCATGTGATGCACCATTATCAGCAAAAGTACCCGTTTTGTACATATATTTTTTTGTCGCGCTTGTGTACAGCAATATATTTGAATGGCCCTCCAGGTTTAGATGCATGTAACACTGATATAGATCAATTAAAATAAGAAAAACAACACACAAAGCCTCGAATATATCAGGATTGCTAGTTTCACATCAGAAGTAGATAGCAAGAAGGTTTGGTGATAAAAGACTGTGTCAGTCAGTATGTGTTGATGTGGGTGTATGTGTGTATGGTTGAATCTTGATGGTGCAGAGACTGAGTGAGTGAGAAAGTGAGATAGAGAAAAAAAAGAGGGGGATCGATTTGGTTCATCGAGTTGTCAGATGCTTTCTGGCCTGTACATGAAATGAACAAGAGCTGGCGCTGTGCATGTTGGTTGATGGATTGACTTTGGCTGTTAGAGCGAGGTGAGTAGGATGGCTGGGTGTTTGGCAGTGTAGTCATATTATGTGTTGTTATGTTTGTTTCTCCTCTTTCAATATATATATATATGAATTAAGTGATCTTTTGCACTGTTTAATGTGAATTGCAAATGTATTTTGATTTTGCATTGAGTGATAACGTTCCTTGATCTGATGTAAAATGATACTTCCATTCATGAAAGATGCATTTTTTTCTGTTTTCCTTCTCTGTACTTCACTGTTATTTAATGTCTAAATTAATTTTTTTTTTATGTTTTCATTTCATGAACTCATCAACCTTCTCGATGGGATTAACACAATAGGTAAGACACATTTTCTGTTTTTTCTGTCGGTGTCTGTCTAGGTTGTAGTAATGTTTATTGTAATTTGATTTTTTTTATGTGGAAAGGCCTGATTTTAATGTCACCAAATGGAATAGGTTATAGTTGGTCAATAGAGGATGTGAGTTTAGGTTCAAATAAATAAGGAAATATTTATTTGTACATATTTTGGTATATTTTAGAAATTCAATTTTCTATTTCATCTCTGTTCAAACATACCACAAAGTGATATAAATCAGATACAAATGCAAGAATTGATACTTTAAAAAAATGAAATAAAGCATGTGAAAATGATTGACACACTGAAATATATCACAAATAATATGTAAAAAAAAAAGAAAAAGAAACAAAGAAAAAAAGGGTTTGGGAATCAAGGAATAACAGAAGTGAGAGGGGGGGGGGGGGGGGGAGAGAGATAATGAAATAGAAAGAGGGAGAGAGGGGGATTTGAAGAATAACATGAGTGGAGGAGGGAGAAAGAGAAAGAGAGACAGAATGAGAGAGCTTGGAGGGCTGGGATATGGATGAGAAGATGAGTTTTGTGTAATGAGATATAAAGATAGAGGCAATCCAGGTACTTGGATACTTCATGCTGTAAAAGATAAAAAAAGCTTGAGACCAGAGGAAGCAGTCAAGGAAAATACGATTAGGAAAAAAGAGCAACTAAAATTGGCAACAATTGGGGAAAGAAATCTGAATAAGGCTGAAAATATTCACCTGCTCCAAAATTGTCATAACACGGTGTCAAGCGCGTAAAACATTCCCCATAGACTTGTGTGTTAAAATGGCACTTTTGAAAAAATCCTAAAAAATAAACGTGAAATTAGAGGGTGGAATGTTTACTACCTGATTGGATGGGATATATATATATCTGACATTCCATATCTGACCAGATAAGGGTATCATAGCCAGCTCATTTAAATATGAATGGCCATTTATGAAGATAACTATGATGGGATCAAATTTATCAACTGAAACAGTAAAATAGCCGTAATTCTTTTGCCAGTCAAAAAATAGTTACATAGTCATTGATAAATCTTCTCAATATGGTCAAACAAAGTTCAGTAGTTACCATTTCTAGAATCAGTGTTAGATTTTCAATTAAATTCATACACTTTTGTCAATCAGCAATATCAAATTGAAAAAAAATTGAATGGGTTGGGTCAAACGAATATATTTAGCCTTCCTGTTGTAAATAAGCTTATAAAACCACAGCAAGTGAAAAGATGAATAGCCCCATCTATGGTTTGAAGTTTGTACATGCTTCAACTTTCTCTTTGATTGACAGTTTGGCGAGTAGATAGTTGTGCAGGTGGAAGTAAAAGAGCGCCATCTATCGTGATTATACTTATAGGCTTGTCCTTGGATCATCATGTCTTTACTTTCCCTAACTTGTGTTGTTTTTTTCATCTTATTTTGTCATTTATTATGCCCAAATTCACTTCTGTATGATGCATTCTACCTCATTAAAGGACAAGTCCACCCCAACAAAAACTTGATTTGAATAAAAAGAGAAAAATTCAACAAGCATAAAACTGAAAATGTCATCAAAATTGGATGTAAAATAAGAAAGTTACGGCATTTTATAGTTTCGCTTATTTTCAACAAAATAGTTATATGAACGAGCCAGTTACATCCAAATGAGAGAGTTGATGACATCACTCACTCACTATTTCTTTTGTATTTTGTTACATGAAATATGAAATATTTTTATTTTCTCGTCATTGTCATATGAAATGACGTTTCATTCCTTCCTGAACACGTGGAATTCCATTATTTGAACATTTTGTGCTTCAGGCAAGGAGGTCCTAATCGTCAAATTCGTAAAAACTGACATATTGTATAAGTCAAACAATAAAAAAACAAAAGCAATAGTGAGTGAGTGACATCATCGACTCTCTCATTTGGATTTAACTGGCTCGTTCATATAACTATTTTGTTGAAAATAAGGGAAACTTTGAAATTATATAACTTTCATATTTTGCATCTGATTTTGATAAAATTTTCAGCATTGTGCTTGTCTGATTTTTCTCTATTGATTCAAATCAACATTTTTCTGAGGTGAACTTGACCTTTAATGTGTGCTTCATAGAACTGCTCTAGCTCAGCAGAATATAGTTATTCAATATTTGTATCACAAATGCTTTGTAACAATATTAATTTTTAATTTTCTTTTCAAAGACTGAAAGATTTGATTTGGTTTTATTCACACATTTCATATTATGATATCTTCCCAAATTATTTTTCTGTACATATTTAAGATCTTCAGGAACAAGATGAAATAAATTATTGATTTGAAAACAATTTGCATTGTTAAAACTGTAGTTAATTATTTTGTGATCCCTTTATTCTTAAAAATAAAATAATATATAGATAATTCATGATATCATTTTAGGAGACTGCACTGTGCTTAGGCAAGCATTATTAGATGAGATGGTTTTGTTAGAAAATGGTGATATAGATCCTCTTCAAATGATTGGCTGAAATCTATCACATGACCACTCATTTAGTTTACGTAACAGGAAAGTTTGCTATTGACTGGTACTAATGACTTGTACTATTGACTGTTCATGATTTTGAGATGCACATCCACATCACTATCTTATAAAACAAATGATGCACATCAGTTTGCTAAGACACTAAAATAAGTACACACCATGGTTACCTTTGAAACAGTCCGAATGCCCTCAGCTATTCCTCGGGCATAACAGAACGGTTCCAAAGGCACCCCATGCATATAATTCTCACTAATGCCCTCAGTAATGTGCATTATTTGATACTATGAACACTTCATGGAGCAGGATGGTACATTGGGTCCACATAGATATATATGAAGAACATGCCAGAGGCTTTCTGCTTATTCCATTGTAACGGTGAATGGTTCGCCGTTCACCTGTTATTGGTAAGCTGTAATGTAAGAATCCTGTGAAGTATGCCTTGGCTAAAAACCCGAGCTATAAATGTTTTCAACTTGCCCTGAGTCATACCTGTCCCCATTCATAAGCATTGCTGTAGCTGGAATATCAACTTTTCCTCAAGTTTTTTTCGTCTCCATTCCCATTCATGTGGACCTATACGTATTGACATCTGTTTGTTGCAAAAGACAATAGGTTATTGCCCTCAAATGTCAATTTACGGTTGAGCAGTTCTTATGACTGTCCTCGCTAATTTTGATGGCCATGCTTGGTTGCAGTTAATGCATACATACATAACATAAAACATTTTAATTCAACATTTTAAAAATGAGGGCAGATTAGAAAATAGCTGTGTTTTAAAAATATGACATCTACATACTGTCTAAGAAATAGCCTCGCGATTCCTGTGAAGGCTACTATTTATGTTATAACTCAAAACTAAATTAGAATTGAGCTATGTTTGAGTTGTTCTTTTTTTTAGTTTTTATATTTAATGCTTTAAAGTGATTGGTTAACATTGGTTTGACTTTTAAAAAATCTGAGCTAGAAGGTCACACTTTTCACCTGTGTCTGTGATATGTTCCAAAAATGAAGCCCAGAAAAAATTGTGTTCGAAAATGATTATTTTGTGCTTCAAAAATTGAAATGTAAAGTGACCAGAAACACCAATTTCATCCCATACACTTATGTGTACTATTTAGGCGTTTATAAGACGCCTATTTACAAAATCAGGGTTTGCCTTGTAGTTTTAGCTTTTCATTGTCAATAATGGTTGTTTTCAGGGTTTATTAGTTCTAATACATGCATCTGTACACATGTCTCATCTTGGTTTGAGAATTTTTTAAATCAGCTGCTCGCAAAGTTAAACGATATCTTTAAACACCCCACCAATGATAAGTAACTTTTATTATCATTTTTTTATGTGCAGTTTTGATCCAACATGGGAACCTTCTCCAACCGATCAGAATCACGCTTCAGCCGATTCTGCACCTTTTACCCCGCCACTTGTTGAAAAACAGCCTTATTTTGATCTTAGCTCGGGGCAAGTCACCAAACTTTGCCCTTTTATCCCCACATCACCGGAGACACCTCCCCCTAAGCTATGCGGCGGGATGCATGACATTCACTTTTCAGTCTAAAGTGCATGAACCAGAGGTCCCCTTGTGCCCCCATCTCATAAATAAAAAGGTGTTAGCTCCGTTACCCTTCTCTCGTAAACAAGGAAGAGGAGGGCTCGAAAGCTCAATGGATGTAAGTTTTGGAGTCTGTAAAGCAGAAATGCTTTTAAAGAATTGGTGGGGGGGGGGGTGTGCTTAGTTATGAGCTTTCTTTTCAGTTTGAATTCTTTAGTGTATTATTAATGATGATTAATGGGGGGGGGGGTATTGTAAACTGGGCATTCTTTTCAGATTAATTTCTTCAGTTTTTAAATAATGATAAAGTGTCTGTGTGGGGGGTTGTTGTTAGTGATGGGCCTTCTTTCAGTGTGAATTCTTAAGTTTATTATAAAAAATATTTGGGGGATGAGTATGTAGTCAATTAGTGTATGATTTTGAGCCCTTTAAGTTTGAATTCTTCAGTTTATTTTGCTTGTATAATTGTTTATTATGCACTAACCCTTGCTCAATCTTCTTTGCCAATACTACTATTACAGTGCTAAGTTAAATGATTTAATGCAAGTTAGACAATCATGGTTTAGTTTGAAGGGAAGTTCATCCTGACGTTTGTTAGTTTTGATAAAAAGAGATGAAAAAGTTATTAATCAAATCGTTATAGTCAATTTGAGTTGATGGAAGATAAAAAGGGGCATGGGAGCCCTTAATTATTTTCTTTCAGCGGCACTACTCTGAAAATAACTCTTCCCTCTGAAGCACAACTATGAAAATACTCAAGAAGTTTCAAAAGAAAGTATACTGTCTTGAGTAGATAGCAAGCTCTTTGGGTTTTCGCCAAGCACATTGCTAAAACAACACACTCGTCTCAATAAGGCCTTGCCTGATCATATTCTGGAGCTGCCGTCTCTGCCAATATACTTTCCTCGCTCTCTTATCGCCCCCTAAGATCAGAAGTTTGCCAGGAAACGGGGTCTCTCCTTTCTTGAGTGTAATACTAGGATGGGTGCTCCGTCACTCTCTCCTCGGGGAATGCATCCCATCGGAGGGTTATCGGCCCTTGCGATCTCCTCCCAAAAGCTTTTTTTATTTTGCTCATATTTTATGTCTTCACATTCACCCAGTGCCACTGTTTAATCCTCTATAACGTCTTGACCATTATTTGGTATTTTCTTACGATTAACCCCTCTACTACTGAATTATTTTCATCCTAATAGGTTTTGTACATGGATTAATGGGTTCCCGGCACAATTAATTCCTTGAATGCATCAGCGCTGAAAGGCAGCTCGAGCTAAATCCGGGGTAATAATAATAATAACAATGCGCCTCGGAATAGAATATTTCTAGATAGATGGCGCTATATAAATGCCTATTATTATTATTAACCGGTTTCAGTAAATAAAAGGTTATATGAATGTTATGCTTTTTGGATTGCATTGGTCTTTATCAATAACAAGAGTGATGATGGTCTACATAGTTTTCTTAATTTATTTTCTCTAAATATTCTAAATTTGTTTGACTATTTCCTCTATTAATAGTTTCTGTCATTATGGAGCAAGATTAAAGATTTTGATGGATAGTCTTGACTTGATAGACAAAGAAAAGAATGCATGAAGGCAGAGGAGAAGGAGGAAGAAAGGGCAATAAAGATAGATAGGCCTAGAGTGCAAGAACACCATTCATCTATCTTTGTCTGCACTAGCCCCCTCTAGTGTCTGTTTTGAGTCAACTTTATTCATGTCCTGCTTGACATGAAGTTTGCGACAGTTTTATTAATATCAGTCAAATGATTGTGGTGTTACTTTTGATCTTTGAACACACAATTCATATAAAGCATTATCATGCACTACAGCTGATATTCTTGATACCACTTCTACTTTGGAAAATTAAGAAAAAAAAGAAAGAAGATTACATTTTATTAGTTGTTGTTTGGGAGAGGAGATGTCCTTTACTATAACTTGTCTTCATCATCATAATCATCAGCATCGTCATCAATATCATCATCATCACCACCACCACCACCATCATCACCATCATCATCAACATCGTCAACGTATTCATCACCAGCATCATCACCATCATCATCATCAACATCGTCAACGTATTCATCACCAGCATCATTATCATCATCATCATCATCATCACCATCACCATCGCCATCATCACCATCATCATCACCATCTTCATCACCATCATCATCACCACAATCATCATCACCATCATCATCATCATCACCATCATCATCACCATCATCACCATCATCACCATCACCATCATCATCACCATCATCACCATCATCACCATCATCACCATCATCAGCAGCACCATCATCATCATCATCATCACATTACCATTACCAATGTCACTTGTTATGAAAACACCTTTGATTGTTACTTTAACACTCTGGGTGTTATGTTAAAACTCTTGGGTGCAATTTTAACACCTTATAGTGTGGTCCTGTATGGACATCAACTGGTGTTTGTTTTAACACCCAAATTTTAATCATTTCACGCTGTATATCAAAGTCAATTCAATGTGAGGGTGGGGTATCCCTTTAAAAGATGTAAAGTACATGTTATCATCTATCTTTGGTGAGCAAACCATCCTCTGACAAGCTGGAGCTCGGCAAGCCGAAAACATAGACTATATCTTCTTATCAAGCCTGAGGGTGCATTTCCGGGGTCTTCACGATCAGTCAGAGACGATTACGACTCGATGCGCGCCATCTTTCACGGGGGGCCCCTCTCGGTGTTTGGTTTCGGGCTCGGCGTTGCGAGAAACGGGTCGCTGGCAGACAGGTGCTCTGGGATGGACGCTCCATTTCACGGCAGGAGAAAAGCTGGGATGGAGGGAGCGTTTGAGAGACAAGCAAAGATGAGATGATAGTAAAGAAGAAGATAAGGAGTGGGTGTTCTTATCACCCATTGCGCATTTTCAAATTAACTAGGGCTCTGTCTTTCTATTTCTCCTTGAGATAAGTAACCCTTAAAAGTGAGGTTGGATGATGACTTTGATAATCTTTTTAATTTCTTTTTCCTTAAAAATTCTCCGTTTCCATCTTATCTTTCGCTCTTCATGTAACACTCGCATTACTTTGCCCTCATTTTTGTCTTGATAACTTTACATAACATTGTGCAAATTTGATTGATAAGCAAAACCAATTTTGTCCTTCTAGTGAAATATGGATTTGAATAATTGAATTTCCTTTTGGTATTGCCATTGTTCAAATGTCTCTATTGGCTAATATACAGTTAAGTTCAGTTCAACTTTATTCAAATCCAATTTTGAAAACACTTCACAAAACATTTAATAAAAACATGCAATTCAAACTAAAATATAGGTATTTAATAATATGTATGTTGGTATGGAAAATTTATTTAAATTAGGTAGGTACAGCTATTAAAGTTCCACCCCAACAAAAAGTTGATTTGAAAAAAAGGAAAAAAATCCAACAAGCAAAACACTGAAAATTTCATCAAAATCGGATGTAAAATATGAAAGTTATGACTTCAGTCTATCTCCATTCTCAAAGTAAAAAAACTTTGTCTAGTAGTTTGATAAATGTGCCCAAGTATTTTTGAATAACTTGAACAATCTCTGCTGCTTTCATTATCAAAAGGAGTCTATAATAAGGCTTCTTTCTTGTTGATATTTCTTGGCAGATTTGGAAGTTCGTCAGCGACTGATGACATTTGATGAGAGGCTTTTAATCTTCTAATCTCAGACATCTTTTCATTATTTTTCACCCTTAAACCCGCCGCCGTCACCTTCGGACGAGCTTAGGCACACTCCCTTATCACACGCCATCTATGTGCAGTGTACGTCCCCACTTGTTTACCCTGTAAAACTCTTCTTAATTAAATACCAAGGCAAGATAGTTTGATTTCAACTTGAGGAGGACTCTCAGATGCAACCTTGAAGTCTGCGGATCCGTTACCCAGTCAATGCCCTCTGTTAAATACATGTTGCCCTTCTCCATCTTGTCTTGCTTCTTTCATCTAGTCTGCAGGCACAGACCCTGATTGAAACTTTGATCAACAAGTGTGTCTCTACGCTAAGACTAGCACATACAACATTTGCTGTTTCAATTCAGGAGCGAGCAAGAGGGCCTACAGTACACAAGGCATGAGTAGGCTGCAAATTAGACCCTCAACTCGAGTGAAGGGTTTGCACAGCAGACTATCTTCTGACTCTGCATCCCACTCAACTGATGTGATGTGAGTCTGCTGTGCACACCCTTCACTCACCGAAAGGGGTCTGAATATAAAGCCTAAAGTTCCATTCAATTTATAGTTTGCTATGTGAATTGCAAACCCTTCTTAGAGGAGAGTAGTCTACTGTGCACACCTTCACTCGAGGAAAGGGGTCTGAATATGGAGCCTAACATCCCACTCAATTTATAGTTTGCTATGTAAATTGCAAACCTTTCTCCTGAGGAAACTAGTCTGCTGTGCACACCCTTCACTCGAGCAAAGGGTCTGAACGTGCAGCCTATAATGTCTTGTGTAGTTTTGTGCTAGACGTTGCATGGAGAATCAAGGTACTGTTAGATAATTCGTTTTTCTGATTTCGAAAAGGAAAAAGCAAAAACACACTTTTGAGTGAAAATTGATTCTATTCCCGGGATTTCAAACAGAAAATGCCTTCTAAAGTTCTATTCCCTAATCCTCAAATTAGAGAGACTTATGATCCCTAATAGCTTGAGAGATGCACGAATATCCAATCGTACCTACCTTAATAAAATCTGAAAAGTTAACTAGAATGCCCATTACAGGTTGCCTGATGTATTTTTGGGAATCTTTACAGAATTCCTCGCCGTCTCGGCTTCCAGAATAGCCGAGATTCTCCCTCTGCCTGGTTCCGCGATCCTGCTAAAAAATTGGATGAAATTTGCGAGTCGCCTTGGGGTCCCCGACTGTCCTTTCTAATAAGGAAACGGGACAAATCTAATCGAGGTGGTTGTATGCATAAAAAACCCTTATAAGATATCACGTTACATCCTTGACTATGGGTATGTTTTCCCCTTCATAGGTTGCATGTTTAAACATTAAGACAAAACAGGAATGGAATTGGAGAAGTTGTTTAAGCATCAGATGTTAATTCATTAAACAATATTGCAGGTTAAAGTTAAGATCTGGTCATGGGATGAAATTGTGGATGAAACTGCTTCAAAGGTCTGTAACAAAACAAATGGAAGAGGAGAGGTTGCTTAAACAGTAAAAATGTTGTTTAAAATTTAATACAACGCTGTTTGCTATATGAATCTTGCAGTAGTTGCTTAAGAGTTTAAACAACCATGCTTAATGTATTGAGAATTAAATATTGAATATTCAACTTTGTTACTTAAGATATTTTGACTATTGTTTAAACCATTTTAACAACTGTCAGGTTTATACAGTAAATAGTGGTGTATAAGAATGTTAAACAACATTTTTTACTGTGTTAGAGCAGTGAGATCTCAAGGAATGGTGTGCGATGCCCCTTTAAAGCAATAACAGTTAGATCACCAGGAATGGTGTAACGTGTATAGGCTGGTAATTTAGTTTAGCCCGTGGCTCATGCATTAAATTGAAGGTATAATTAGGACAGTGTGAGTATCATTTTTCATGCTGAAGTGTGAGCTCTTGATTGTCAAGTGTGCTTTGAGTCGAGATGACTGCACGGACATGTTCGATTGTCAGAATTATACCGATTGTTCCCGACAAATTATGGCCACGATGAGACGCAATGCCTTCCGTCACTCTTGTACTGTGTTTAAGCCTGTGGGGGTGTGCTTGCCTTAATGAGGTAAAGTCAACGTTGGACACGATGAATATATTAAGTTATGGAAATAATACCCATCATTTCCATTCTACATCGTCATGCAGTAATTCGATCTAGCATTACCACTTTAGTTTTTATGACATTTAGGTTATGGTATCATTCTTTAATTCATAATTTCTCCTTCTTTTAGTGTAATTTGGTTATTTGACCCAGCATGTCATATGACCCGGCATGTCAATTTAATTGTATCGGTTATGTTTGATTGCTTGCTTATCTATAGATTAAATTTGTGATTTGTGATTTTGGGGTTTACTGTTGCCTTCTGTGTAACTTTTATTATGTAAATAACATTTATTGTTCTCGTTATCATGTTCTTTTCCTTTATCGTCATGGAGATCAAAGCCTTTATCATATGCACTGTCATCACAGAGTACACCATTGTCATTGTCATCATTTTTTTTTGTCATTCTCACAATCATTGCCATCGTTATCTGTACTAACATCTTTATTTTCATCGTCATCATCACCACCATCATCATCACCACCATCACCACCACCATCATCATCTTCTATATCATCATTATCACCACCATCACCACACCATCATCACCACCACCATCATTATCATCACCATCATCATCACCATCATCATCATCACCACCATCACCACCACCATCATCACCACCATCAACATCATCACCACTACCATCATCATCATCTATATCATTGTCATCATCATTATCTTCATTGATATCATTATTATCATCAATGCAATCATTATCATCATCATCAATATCATCATCATCATCATTAATATCATCATCATCATTTATGCTCAATTACTGTAGAGCCGTTAAAGACTTCTAATAAAATAAGTTGTAAGTGCTATATATATATAAGCAAGTATAATTGCTATCATCATTGTCATCATTGACACTATGGCATCATCATTATCACCATCGTAGTTCCATATCTTTGTCAGAGATATACCTTTGTAAGTTTGTAGCCCATTTATCTTGATGCCATGCAGAATAGAGAGAGAATTCGTATATAACTATGATTAATGTTGTCATGAATATCATTGTTTTCATCTGAACTCTTTGATGAATTCCGACAAAAGTTTGTACTGGATGCGAAGCAGCTTCCCAAGAGGTCAACATCTTCATCTTTATTCCTCCACCTCCACCATCGCTACATTGCCTAAGAATCGCCCTCTGCACCCCACCGAGAATTCCCTTCCCAACAATTACCTCCAAATTTAGCCGTGGAAACAACAGGTCCCCGCGTGCTGTTTTTCTTCTGGAATAAGCAATTTTCAGCAATTTGCCTCTTGTTTTGAAGACCCACAAAGCAGGGTGGCCGCTGCGGGGATCGCGGGGAGGATCACCAAGAAGAGCAAAGGCTGCTCGTTAAACCGCCACGCTGCGAAGGGAAGAGATAGCGGAATTGCCAGTTAATGGTTGCCATGGCGATTAGGAGATCCTTAGGTGGGGTTCTCGACAGGTGTATGGTTTGTAGGGTGTGGATGTCAAAGATTGTCCATCCAATCAAACACTTCCAATGCTAAATGAAAGCTTGCAGTTGTTGGGGTAGTTGTACACTTACAATCTATGATCCTTAATATGGGACGTCTTTGTTTATAAGCATATAATTGCAACTTTAAAAAGGGCAATTATCTCAATAATAAGAGAATTGGCCCCGTAAGAGTTCAACTAGTGTAGCTATATGAATACCCCCCCCCCCCATTAAAGAATGAAACCATTGGAACAAGATAGCTTGTGTGAAAACAGAAAAATCAAAGAAACAGATCAACAAAAGTTTAAGAAAAATCAGACAAATAATGAGAAAGTTATGAGCATTTGATAATTGCGATCACTATTGCTATGGAGATAGCAAATTGGCAATGCGACAAAGATGTGTGATGTCACTGATGGACAACTCTCCCCATTACTTTAGTATATATTTCACTTGAATTGCCTCTTTTATCACATCTATCCATAGATCATGTGTTCTTTCTACATGAGGGCATGTAATAAATATTTTTAAGAATACATCATGGATAAAGAGTTTGTAT
This sequence comes from Lytechinus variegatus, assembly GCF_018143015.1. Taxonomy (NCBI): domain Eukaryota; kingdom Metazoa; phylum Echinodermata; class Echinoidea; order Temnopleuroida; family Toxopneustidae; genus Lytechinus; species Lytechinus variegatus. The sequence goes on along the minus strand of NC_054747.1, from coordinate 23,746,442 downwards.
CATCATAAGAAAAAGCAAAAAGAGACATTTTGAGGGTATTTTATAGTCCACCAAAGGGAAAGTTGTTCATCAGTGACATCACACATCCTTGTCGCATTGCCAATGGGAGGATCTCCATAGCATTAGTGATTGCAATATTCAAATGCTCATAACTTTCTCATTATTTGTCCGATTTTTCTCAAACTTTCTTCATTCTTATTCTTTGATTTTTCTGTTTCTACACAAGCCTATTTGTTCCAAAGGTTTCATTCCCCTTTAAAAAAAGAACACAAAAAACAAGAACAACAAACAACACAAACAGACATGAAGGATATCATATTATAAAATAGGCAGAAATATACCATATCCATTAAAAATGAGACAAGCTGATGCTCGAATTACTAAGATATTAACTTTTCACAGAGACCAAGAAACTCTTACATTAGAAAAATAAGAAGAAGAAAATCATTGAGGAAAAGAAATTAAACACCTTAACTTTCCAGACGTATTGAAAACAGGAGCCTCGGATGAAAATGTCAATTTGAGATGCAAAACTAGAGCATTTTTGCTTTTTGTATGATGGAAGGAGAGATGTTGAAAGCGAGAAATTAAAATTTGTACAGTGATGCAGATGCTTTGCTCGTATTACCATCCACTGTTTCATTTTTCTTTCATCTCTTTCTTTTTTTCTCCCGAGGAGAAATCCTCACTCACTTTTTGATATGAGAAGTATTATAAAAGAAAGGTTGAAACATGTTCTGCAAATCGGATGCTTCACTCTTCAAAGAGGATGCAACGGGGCATGATGGTTTGGTTGGGAAACGTTCATCAAGTTTGACTTATTTCTGCTTGATGCTTCTGGCTTTCTTTGAAATGATTGGAGATTTCTTGTTCCAAGGCCTGTATACACAGAGCATAAAGATGGAACATGCTTTTGATTTTTACGTTTGATTTTCCATGGCAGTCCATGCAACCGATCGTACAAATTTATTCTATGATCGATTTGTAAGTTTTGTGCGACCTGGTCCAGATCATGATGAGATCAAATTGGGGTTAGATTACACAGAGCATCTCCCACTCCGACATTGCTATAATCTCCACCCGGCAGCCAGCGCCTGCCCGCTTCCTAGTCAATGTCGTCAACGTCGGCAGCACAGGTATCTCATTTTTCATTGCCTGGGATTATCCCCCATCCTCTTCCCCTCCCCTCTTGTTTCCCATCGCCCCCCATGATACCCCCTTGCTAAGTGGGATGGGTTACCAAGGGGATGGGCTGTCTTTTGTACTCTGCCCTCCTCTGTCGCCTCAGCCTGGATATTGTACCCCCTTGCTCGGATTACCAATATCCTGCATGTTCATGGATACGGGACCGGAGATGTGTAAGAGATGAAGGAGGAGGAGGAAGAGGAGGAGGATGCGCACTTGCAGGTGTCGATCCGGTGGAGTTTACAGCTGCTAACTCCGCAGAAGAAATCTCATTTATCGATTCATTCGTGGATATTTCAAATTGATGCTGTACATTAATAAAATGAAGTGGCAAACCACTGGAAGAGGAATGGGAAGTTTTGATGGAGTTGAGGAAAAGTCACCAAAACTTGTTTGCGACCAAATCTTCTTTCTTTCTAATCGGTGGTCTAATTAGTGGTGATCGAGGTATGATAGATAAAGGGAGGAAAATTGTTAAAATGTTTAGTTTGTTTACTATATTCTTTTTGTATAAGTTGGTGAAATAAACAGAGGGAATAAACATGAAGAAATAGAAGTAATGAGAGAGATACAAATCAAAATGATGAGATATTTGAGTCAGAGAAAGAAGAAGGGGGAGGAGTAAGAGGAGTGGAGGAAGAACAATTAAGGAGAAGAATGAGGAAGACAGAGATTGAGAAGAATGGGAGGGAGAAAAGGAAGAAGATAGAGAATTACAAAAAAAGAGAGAAAAAAAAAATAATTTGGAAAATGAAAAGAAAAACGATGAGGGTGAAGAGAAGGAAGAGGTATGGGGAAGGAACAAGTAAGAAGAAAGAAAAGGAGATTATGAAGAACATAGGGAGGAGGAGGAGAAAGGAGAATACATACAACTACAAAAAGAAAGGACAAAAGACGGATAAAGAATATAATTTTAGAAATAACAAATCAAGAAAATGATGAGGAAGAGATAGAAGGAAGGAAGATGAAGGAAACAAAAAAATTAAAGAAACAATAAATGAAAGTAAAGTGAAAGAGAATGATGAAAAGGGGAAGAAGTGGGAATAAAATTGAAAATTAAAGAACAAAAAAGAACGAAAAATGTAGGTTAAAAGAAAGAGAATGACGAAGGGGAAGAAGGAGTGAAAATAAGGAACACAAAAAAGGAAGAAAATGAAGGAAACAAGAATTAGAAGCAGGGGTTGAGGGGGGAACATATCATGCCCCTAAAAACTAGGTCTCTTCGACAGCCAAGACAGGGAGGAGGAGGAGAAAGGGGAAAGGTGAGAAAGATGAAACGGTAGACCTGGGAGGTAAATCTGAAATTATATCATCAATTTTGTCAGATTTTACCCTAGAGGATTGGTATGAAATGAGAAAGGGAGACAGGAGAATGAATACATGGGACATGAAAGATGTAAGAATGGTAAAAAACAAAGAGGGATGATCGGTGGAGGAAAAAAAAAGATTGCTTTGAATATACTTGTTGCATAGTTTCTTTGCTCTTCAGAGCTAGACATTATTATTAATGGCATTATTATCAGTATGGTTATGAAAATATAAAGGTAAAAATAATGATAAACAGAAATAGACTGAGAAAGGGAGGGTGGATAAGTTGGGTGGAAGGGGGGTGAGAGAGAGGGGGAGGGGTGGAGAAGGATGAGATCTAGGGAGGGAGAAAGGGAAGAGAGAGAGCAGTGAAGAGGGAGGTGAGAGAGTGTGAGAGAAGGGGAACAGAGAGGGGGGGGGGGGCTGAAACTCATAGTATTTTATTTTATCTTCATATAGAAAGATAAAATGCATGGTGCCTTTACACAGCTTTCAAAACTGAACAGGCCAACCCTACAGTAAAAAATGAAAACGTGATAGGAGAAACAGATAAATGAATAAATAAATAAATAAGTAAATGAATAAACAAACAAATAAAAAAAATGAATGAATAAATAAATATAGAAATATCTATATAGATAAACAAATAAGTAAGTAAAGAAATAAATAACTAAATAAATGAATGAATGAATGAATAGATGAATAATTAAATAAATAAAACAAATAAATAGATAAATAAATGGAAAATAATGATAAATAAATATATCAATAGATAAATGATAGAATAAAAGGCAAGATATATCAAGAGACAAGGAAAAAAGGATTAATTTTGAAAGAAGGTATAGAGATTAATAGGGATGTAAATTGGATGGGAGATGTTTAGAGAAGGGGGCTGAAGATCTCATTTCATAGGTTCAAAGAGCACACCCTTGGTGCTCATATCTTTGTTATATTCAGACTACAAATATAATATTCTTTCTTGTATTCTGAACTCGGGTTTAAAGTAAACTCTGGTCTAATGTTGTGGTCTAACTATGGAAAGCCAAGTGTGATACATATCTGTTTCTGTTTATGCTAGCTCTTGTAGGAACTCAGCAGGACAGCATTTTGCTGGTAAACGCCAAGCTGGTTTATAACCAATTACCTAGGAAACATTTTACGTCTAGGTTAATCAACCATAGTGGCTAACCTTATAGACAACAGAAATTACTCTTGGG